>NC_060130.1:468123732-468426836 GCF_021461395.2 Schistocerca americana
GTTGAGTGTTTATGGAAAAAGTTCAAGGCAATCGTAAAATGCGTTTTAGACAGGTACGTGCCGAGTAAAACTGTGAGGGACGGGAAAAACCCACCGTGGTACAACAACAAAGTTAGGAAACTACTGCGAAAGCAAAGAGAGCTCCACTCCAAGTTTAAACGCAGCCAAAACCTCTCAGACAAACACAAGCTAAACGATGTCAAAGTAAGCGTAAGGAGGGCTATGCGTGAAGCGTTCAGTGAATTCGAAAGTAAAATTCTATGTACCGACTTGACAGAAAATCCTAGGAAGTTCTGGTCTTACGTTAAATCAGTAAGTGGCTCGAAACAGCATATCCAGACACTACGGGGTGATGATGGCATTGAAACAGAGGATGACACGCGTAAAGCTGAAATACTAAACACCTTTTTCCAAAGCTGTTTCACAGAGGAAGACCGCACTGCAGTTCCTTCTCTAAATCCTCGCACAAACGAAAAAATGGCTGACATCGAAATAAGTGTCCAAGGAATAGAAAAGCAACTGGAATCACTCAATAGAGGAAAGTCCACTGGACCTGACGGGATACCAATTCGATTCTACACAGAGTACGCGAAAGAACTTGCCCCCCTTCTAACAGCCGTGTACCGCAAGTCTCTAGAGGAACGGAGGGTTCCAAATGATTGGAAAAGAGCACAGATAGTCCCAGTCTTCAAGAAGGGCCGTCGAGCAGATGCGCAAAACTATAGTCCTATATCTCTGACGTCGATCTGTTGTAGAATTTTAGAACATGTTTTTTGCTCGATTATCATGTCGTTTTTGGTAGAACATGCTCTCTGTGAGGTGGCTGAGGGAGGTGTTTGAGACACTGGGCTCGCATTACGAAGATGTAGGATAACCTCCCAATCTGATGACTTAAACTTATGTTTTCTTTTGTTTTCGAAGATCCTATGAGGCAGGTGCTGGAATAGCTTCTTTGAAAAGAACTCAGCCTAGTTCCTTTTCCTATCGTTCTGTTACATCGTTTCTGTTACAGCAGTAATAACCTCGTTTTCGACAGGAATTGAAACTCTAATCACTCATTTTAGCATGAAGTGGTTGGAGAGGACAGTCGATCCAGCCTGTCTTTTATACCTTTCTGATGGTGTAGAAGGTCTGAGCAGTGGTGAGACGTAGCTGTTATATGTGGCGAACACATTCCATAAATGCTTTATGAGATTTAGATACGGAGAACATGCTTGCCAGTCTATGGACTGGACATCGTCACCTATCACCAGCATATATTTATCTATCAGAGCAGATCAGTGTAAACAGACGTTATTGTCTCGCTATTAATGGCCTTCAAATAACAGTGAGGACTTGAAACTATGTATGCCCATCCAACCACAATCATTCGATGTAAATAGTTAAAAACCAGTTCTGCACCATCCTTATAACGTGCTTAGTTTTTGTTTTTTTGGTCAGAATCCTCTATCTCAATACTCTTTTGACCGTAGGAAATAGCAATGTACAGTTACTGGTGTAATGGAGTTGAAACTAACCTTCAATCTCAGTGTATATCAGTTAAGCGGATTATTTCCAACTATTTCAGAACAAAATTCAGTCATCAGCTTCACAATTTGAAAATTTATTTGGGTTTACTGGTTTCAACAGACCAATCTTTCACCTTCAGAAGCTTAATATTTTTATCAGATGTATACATCTTTTTCACAGAAGGATAGTGACATGACATGAGCAAAAATGTACATATTGTAAGTGATAATCATACCCACTGATTGATAATTTACAGTAAGTGAACTACACTGCTGTACATTACGTTTCGCCTGATTAGTATGCAACTTACATAACGTAACTCTCTTGCAGGTCCTCTGTTCTCTTCTTGTGGCACCCGTTTGACTATACAAAAATGTTACCACATGGGGCAGGTTGAGATCACGAGAATGTAAAATATCAGAAAATATGTTATTACAGGTGACACGGCCATTACGCTTGAAAACTTAGATTTATTATAATAAAAGGCATTTCAAGGGTAAATTTCGACTTCAAATTACATTATGGACATTTTTGTGCTGGACCAAGACTCCAATTCAGCAACTATTGTACCTGTTAACTAACCACGAAAGATATTAAATGTGGTTTAAACCACAAGTAACAAAGTGCGCGCTGGTTTAAACTTGAAATGACATGTCGTATACTTTTGTGATGGACTGCCATTTGATACCAGTACCTAATCGGATTGTTAACTAAGGACAATCATATGTTAGAAAATATAATTTTTCAACAATAGTGACGTGACTGAAACTCAAATAACGAGACCAAAAAGTTTTTCTTACAGGTATTCGAAACCAGCACGTATCGTCGTTGGCGTCAAGTCGTGAATTGGCGATAAAAATGGGTTTAATCGTATTTCACGAGTAGCGAGAAGTGCCCACGCCTAGCTGGAAATATCATGATGTAAAGTTCTGTGCTGACTGGAAGTCGAACCATGCACGTATCAACGTTGTTGACTACACAAGAAGAGACGTTGATTGTCGAGTTCTCTTTCAGCTTAACTAAGGTGGCATGTATAAACATGAAAAGATATGACGAAAGGTTTTGTGTCTTACTGGGAGTGGAAACCGGTACAAATCGTTATTGTTGAAAACACACGGAGAGGTGTTAAAAATCATAACCACTTGTGACCTACAGTGTGGTGCGCACATACTACAGCTTGAAATGACACGATGGAAACTTTTGTACCAGACCAAGGTATGAACCAAGACACGGGCTCTTCTTGGAGACCTTCAGGAATCTTGGGGAAACATGGAAATAATTGAACTGCATGTGAGGAAACATGGGTACAATGGAACTGCATTGTCTCGAAGGCATCAAACCCAGCGAAAGGAGAGATCTGAGATCGAATTCCAGTCCAACAGCAATTTGTCAACATCTCAAGTTCAGATACAATAAGAAATAAGTGCCCTATGATCTTACGTGACGATAGGCTCATTAATACAAAAAGTTTACGCATAAGTAAGCAAACCGGTGACAGAGGTTCTACCTAGCATGATTTCCGCTTCTGTCGTAACTCAACCTATATCGACTCTGCAGTAGGTAGCAAATGGACATAAAGTTTAATATGGATATGTAACCACGGCGCAACCCGACATTGTTCAACTGTTGTTACCAGAAGTGCAGAGGGGGAAGTTTGTGCTTGTTAAAAATGGCTACCTGATGTGTGAATCGAACCCAGATCTTAAGCATACGCAGCATGATTCATTCCAAAAGAACACCAAAATACAGAGAGCAGTGTATCCTGATTTTGCCGTAATGAAAGATGCTTCACACTGAAAGAGAATTTCTGATTGGCTGAAAGTTGATTACAGGTGTTCGAAATATTCATTTCCTCCTTCGTCTACATGGATATTCATTAGCCTCCTTGGCTACCTAATGCGTGTTTTTTACTTCTGATATCAAACATACTCTCATCTTTACGTTTTTAAATTGCATTTCGTCCCATATAATTACGTAGGTAGTGGCATAGTGATCTTTTCTCTCTCCACCTCGGCCAAATTTGCCGGAAAAATCGGACAGGTGTGAGTAGGACTCGTGCGACGAGGGTTCCGTACAAACGTAATTATGATAGTAATAACAGTAGTAATAATAATTTCGTGTCCCTCAATACCCTGGCACAAGTCTTTCTATTGGACGCCTCTTCGGCGTCTTGCGTATCCCTGACCTATCCCAGTTATACAGGCATAGAATGGAGGCCTACAGCTTAACATGGAATCAAAACCGTACTTTGTTTATGGCGGCTCCTCATGTCTTTGAGAGGTAAAGGCTCGGTTAAAACTAAAGACTGAAAAATTGGTAAGGCGACCGCGCATCGATCGTGCGACTTCTCGGTTTCCAGTAACGCGCTTTATCGCTAGATCACCAGCACCAACTTATATATGGAAATGGATTGTTTACCTATAGGATTTTATGAGGGAGTTTACGAGTACCCAAATATGTGACATATATGGCCGTATCTTTTGACTGCATTGATCTAGAACCATAAATTATATATACCTCTAAGGAACCGTAGTATTTGACATAAATTTCAACCTCATACCTGTATCCGTACTTGAAAGAAAAGCATCTTTACAGACGGCAGCATCTTTTAATGGAATTGGCTTGTAACCTTAAATTTTGTTACTCCGAGAAGGGACTGCAGGCATTAGAATTTGACATGGTACATCTACCCGTTCCTGAGAAAAAGAGGCCTTAACATACTGATATGCAGAGAGACGAAATACAAATGGCAAAAAAATTGCTTTAAGGGATAAACGGAAAACCGGAATCAGGATTGTCAGACTGGGATTATAACCACTGTGTATTAAATTCATTAACAAAAAATAATGGTTAGCCCTGACACACATACAAAAGCAGAAGCATAGGCCAGTGTGAGTCCTCAAAATGTAACAGTATGCGTATATTGGTACAAAGAAGACGTTTTATGTTAAGAACTGCATGCCAGGGTTGTGTCCCATCGCAGATGGAATTCCTTTCAACAAGAGAGGCATTTTGCGATTGCGAAATACGAAAAATGAACAAAAAAACTGCAACTACTGTTGCTACTATACGAGAACACCCGTCTACGCTCTGCTGATTTTAAAAAAGGACCTATGCAGGACCTCAGCTGGAAAGCAATCGCTATTGAACTTCTCCCGATCTACCGCCCTCAAACGTTTATCTTCCTAGCTGCTTATCAAACATCTATCAAGAAAATTTCTTTGTAGACGAAAATTTACTTTAAACTTGCGTCGACGACATCTTTATCTCCAAGCCAGTAGCTTCCTACAGGCGTGGAATCCGAAAACTGCCTGACCATCGTCACCGACTCACCGACTGTAACTCAAACATCATAAATATAGAGCAGAGGGAATTATTTGGATGGCCCCACTCTTCACTAGCTGTCGTAGGTATTTTTGTTTTTTTATGTCTTAAGTGTAATGCAAATGTGAAGCTCATTCAGCAGAGGTGTTTCACTTTTTAAGCAGCACCTGGCACTACTAACATTATGAGTAAATAGCATTCTCTTTAATATTATTCACTTAAAACAGTTTTTCTTTATAATGTTTTCATTGGCACCACCTCTAACATATAGGCTAGTAACACAAATGAAAAGACAATATAACACCGATCACAAAACGTGATCATCCACAAAGATATTTCATAAGCTGAATAAATGAAACAAGTGAATGAGTACAGTGTAAGTTCGATAATGTGGGAGACTATATTGTTGATGTTCAATATATCTCATACGTTTATCTGCTGTGTTCAATAAACTAACGAAAAACCGCCATGAAGTATACACTGTACTAATATAAATGAATTGCAACTTACCACGGTAATCTTTCGACAAAAGTCTTCTATAAAAAAGCAAAGTACTCATATCACAAACGTCCCCAAATCGTCACAAATTATCAAGATATTATGTACTTTTCGCATACAAACTGTCTGTGGCTATGTGCAGTCCATGATTATACTCAAGTAGTGTTACAGGACTACCACGAAAGTATGGAAATGTAGCAGTGTGGGTGAAATCATAACGAAATCCAGTTAAAAAATTATTCAAGGCCCCAATTAAGTCTATAATTGTTTCTTTATAAAAAACTAAAAAATTATCTGTGCAGATCCAGAAAAAAACAGCACCAACAAGTGTGCAACTCTGTACGACTTTATATTCAGAGGTAGAATATATTGAATCAAAGTAGGAAAAAAAAAAACTTACGAGGAAGTAGTTTTCTAAAGATTTCTGCACTGTTTGTTGATCTGTTTTAGTGTAACTTTGTCACAGAATAAGTAAAAATCTTGTCCCCACCGAGATTTCAACCGACAGCTACCAGGGTTGTCCCCCTTTTCTTTTTTTATATAAATAGGAAATAAAGTCTTCCTTGTGGAGAAGGAACAAAACTAAACGCCTACTAAATGAGTAAAATGTTGCAGATAAAGTGATAAAGCAAAAAAAAATTTCTGTTTATTGAAAATAAATTCGATGTTCTTTATAAAATAAAATATTTATGGAATCCGTAAATAAGTGTACGTTTCCAACATCACTTTTTCTAAATAAATGGTGTAACAAATAATAAACATCAACTGCTTCTTTCAGTAAAAAACAAAAACGGACCACGTCCGTCTTCTTGGGCTCATTCCTCACCGATCCCGTTGTACCTCGTACTAATGCCGGCTACGTCTTCACGTGTGACGGTGGATCCTCTCTACTGTCCTGGTCCTTTCTTGTTCGCAATAATCATATCTAGTAATTACACTGCTGGCCACCGTAAATGCAACACCCTGAAGGAAGCATCCGAATCAAGTGAAATTTACACCATGGGTTTGCAGCGATGAGATATGCAACTGATTAGAATTTCAGCACAGACGCACATCACGCGCGCCTGTGGTGCCACCTCATAGCGCCATTTAAGGCTTGGCGATTTCGACGAGTGTACGTTCGGCACGTGTGTTTACCTTGTGGTTGTTTCACAAGACGATCAGTTATGCCTCGTAGACAACAGCGAACATCTTTTCATCAAGTATCCGAGTTCGACAGAGGACGGATAGTGGCTTACCAAGATTGTGGATTATCATACAGAGAACTCGCTAGTCGTGTTCGACGAAACCAAACAACTGTAATGCAGACATGTGACCGTTGGATGCAGGAGGGTACGACGGACCGACGTGGTCGATCGCATTCACCTCGGTGCACCACTGCACGTGCTGATAGGCAAATTGTGCGCATGGCCATGACGGATCGCTCAGTGACATCCCGAACCATAGCACAGCACATTGCGTCTGTAACGCATCATCCAGTCTCTGCGCGTACCATTCGACGCCGTTTACAGCAGAGTGGTCTGCCCGCAAGACGTCCATTGCTTCGTCTACCATTGACGCAGAACCACAGACGTCTCCGTCGCCAATGGTGTGATGACAGACGGATGTGGACGGCAGAATGGAATGACGTTGTCTTTACTGACGAGGCACGCTTCTGTCTGCAGCACCACGATGGTCGGGGATTCGAGTGTGGAGACACCGTGGAGAGAGGATGCTGGTCAGCTGCATTATGCACCGCCACACTGGTCTTGCACCGGGTATTATGGTATGGGGCGGTATTGGATATTACTCTCGCACGCCTCTGGTACGCATTGCCGGTACTTTAAATAGCCGGCGCTACATATCCGAGGTGCTGGAGCCAGTTGTCCTTCCTTACCTTCAGGGCTCGGCCACAGCCATATTTCAACAGGATAATGCGTGACCCCACGTGGCACGCATTGTCCAAAGGTTCTTCGTCAATAACCAGAGTGAATTGCTTCCCTGGCCAGCTCGCTCTCCGGATCTTTCGCCGATAGAAAACATGTGGTCCATGGTTGCTCAACGAGTGACCCACATTACATCTCCAGCTGCCACCCTAGATGATCTTTGGCAACGTGTGGAAGCTGCTTGGGCTGCTGTACCCCAGGAACACAACCAACGTCTCTTTGACTCAACGCCGAGACGTGTGGCAGCGGTGATCTCCAACAATGGCGGCTACTCTGGCTACTGATTCTGGCAGGAGCCACATGTCACAGACGTCTGTAAACGTAATCATTTGATACTTGGTCAACATGTTATCTACAAAATAAATCTTGTTGTGCTACCTCTTGTCTTTCTTGGTGTTGCATTTACGGTGGCCAGCAGTGTACATTCTTCTACTCGGTACACCCCAACTGGGTGGGGGATCAAGCACAGAACTCCCTACAAAAATTGCTTAATATCTTCGATTCTCGGATTTTGCATAATCAATGAGTGACGTTTTTGTAATACGGCCCAAAAGTGTAGCACATTCTTACTGCCCTCTCCAAAAAGGTAAAGTACAGTCAGACCCCGGCTGGAAGTCACTGCACTGGTCATCGCTTGGGGAAAATGTGTCATATCTGAGAAAACTAGTATCCGTGGTTCTACTACTTGTGGCACCATCCAGAGAAGGAAGACGACCATTTTTTGAACCAAACGCCACGCCGCGCCGAAGGCCTGCATATCGGGCGATGTTCGTCTGTATCAATAACATTGTACTGTGGACACAGTGGCGTATCCGTCAAGTGAATTGTATGTAACGGGGAACGTGTCACATATTCTCCATTTACAACCTCATACCACAGTGAGCGCTTCCCTGTAGCAAGGTTGTGTGGTGCACTGTACGCCATACCACTCACCATGTCACCGTTGGTTGCCTCCGTCTACGGCATTACTCATCCGTCCTCGAGTCAAGATGGGGGATGCGAGAAGCTAGGTAAGTGTTGGCAAAGGAGCGCCGTTATATCACGTCTATTGCCCCTAACCTGTGACTTCGAACACTCGTACGAATCGTTTGCAGAAGATAACTGCGGCTGAGTGTCACCTAGCGCCGAACGTCGACAGGGAAGATAATTCCCAAGAATTTCAACATGTCTATCGGCTATAATTGTTCCACACTTCCCGTTGGAAGTTCTCTCCCGATGTTCACCGATCCGTGCTTTTTCATGTTCATGTCACTTCCCATAGCCGTAGCAAACATATCAATCACTTCAAAGCCCCTCTTGCTTCGTCACCACTCCGTGCTAAAACCACTAGGTCGTCCGCGTATGTTCTGCATACAAACTTGTGCTGCCTTATCGTCATTCCTTGGAGTCGGTTACGTATCCCACAGAGCAGCGGCTCGAGAGCGATGGCAGAAAGTATCGTCGACAGGAGGCACCATTGGCTAACCGACCTTGAGGCAGTGATGGGCCCCGTGCGTTCATTGATGAGCATTTTGGAGGAGATGCCGTGGTGTAGTCGCATCACGACGGTGACAAAAACTTCATTTGCGTCATCACTTCCACAAGGTAGGCGTGGCTCATCCTGTCAAAGAGGCAATCAAAATTTGTCGGCGCCATCGCACCCCGGAGATGACTTGTTACTGCCAGTTTGATCATATCGTGGTAGTCGCTGACTGCCGTTTGTATTTTGCTATCTCCTCTTAGCTTGGTGTGGTCGAGTGATATCACCTAGCGCAGTACGCGCTGCTAGTATGGTAGTATAGATCTTGTAGTTGTAATTCAGAAGGTTCAGCGGCCGGTAGGCCTGTTCTGCCGGATAGTTTGTGGATAGAGAAGATCATACTTCCCACAATGGCGGGTGGAAGAGAAACATTGGGGGACATTAATTCGCGGTAAATGGCAATCTATCGCAGAGTCATCAGATCTTCAAATGCCCGATAAAACTCCAACGGAAACCTGTTGGGCCCTGGAGACTTTTCTGATCCTCCCTTATCGAGCGCTTCCACTATGTCATCCTCTCTGACATCCCCCGTTAACTCTCTCTCGGCCGTCTCGACGAGGCAGTAGGATAGCGAACGTTGACATCATGGGAGGTTGCCTCGTAGTGTTCCGCTTCGGCACAGAGGTGACCGTATTGTTCCACAAAGGCGTTGGCAATGTCTTCTTGTGATGTCATACGGCGACAATGTGGCAGTACGACCGCCTTTTTTAGGGCTCTGCGATAACGTTGTTTTTCTCTGACAATGTAATTCCTTGACGGCGGTTCTCCACAGATCCGTTCAAAGGCCCTTGCGCGGTCGGCGACTCCCTCCATATGGCGTCACGTTATGGAAATTATTTGAGCCTATTCTCGTTTTAAGGCAGCACTCCGACCTTGTAAAGGCTCCTATACAGAAATTTCGTGGAGCATTGTGAAATCAAATTCCATCGAGTGGCGCCTCCACATCATCTCTTCCCATCCGTATGCAAACAAGGCTCGGCGGAATGCAGCTTTAACGCATTCCAGCCACCATCGCAACGTCGTCGGATATGTCCGTAGGCGTCGTTCACATATGTGCCAAGTGTCTTCGATTAAGCGTCGGCACTCAGGTTCCCTGAGATTTAATGTATTCGGTTTCCAAGCACCGCGACTCTTCCACCCCCGTTGACGACGTTGAGAGACTGTACGTATGTGTGGTGTGAGAACTGAAAAGGCGACGGGCCATAATTCAGCATCGAGGATCGCATATTCGAGACGACGTGTTACGTAAATTTGGTCAACGCGACTTGGAGAGTGACTTGTGACATACACGTAGCCGTGTCTGTTGCCATGTATCGACTCCCATGTATCGGTTAGATTCATGTCCTGTACCAATGGCCGTTGCTCCTGGCATGAATTATAGTGTGGGTACAGATTCTTTGGTGCAAGCACTCAGCTAAAGTCACCTCCAAATAAGACATGGTAGTAGCAGCCGAAGAATAGTGACACAATCTCTTCTAAAATAGGGATGGTTCGCGTCTTCTGTCGGACCCCGACCGTGCGTAGATATTAACGATCTATATGCCTAGCACTGTGAGCGCAAGCACCTTCGCCGACAGCAGGTACACCACGCCCTTGGCTACTATGCCTTCACGAAGAAGTATCGCTGTTCCACAGCCGCAGTTTACAGTGAGTGTGATGTCTGTATGGTACTCATAGAGTTGTGGATCGGTACCGAATTCATTGGCCCAGTTCACTTGCTGGCAGTCCCCCTCTCGTCGTGTTTCTCCCGCTGGAAAGATCGAAGGCAAAGGTGTTGCTGAGGTGGATGGATGGACTCCTACTGTCGGATCTACGTCTGGCGGTTCTGTATTCAGCCCTTGTCTCGTGTGGTTCGCGTTGTATCGCTATGAGGAAAGAAGAACTTCCCGTTGCTCATCCGGATTCACTGTGCCATCGTTGTACGCAACGCCGTGGAGTTTATTAAGCCTGTGTCTGACGGCGCTGGCCGTCGTTTCGTGTGGCGTTTTGGCGATCGTTTGCGCGTGTGCGCCTCTCGTCGTGTTTCTCCCGCTGGAAAGATCGAAGGCAAAGGTGTTGCTGAGGTGGATGGATGGATTCCTACTGTCGGATCTACGTCTGGCGGTTCTGTATTCAGCCCTTGTCTCGTGTGGTTCGCGCTGTATCGCTATGAGGAAAGAAGAACTTCCCGTTGCTCATCCGGATTCACTGTGCCATCGTTGTACGCAACGCCTTGGAGTTTATTAAGCCTGTGTCTGACGGCGCTGGCCGTCGTTTCGTGTGGCGCTTTGGCGATCGTTTGCGCGTGTGCGCCTCCATGTCCGAGTGCAGAAGTGACTCCTGGCGCTCAGGGACGAAAGCACTCGTCGGCACTAGAATGGCAGCAATTTCCGTTCCGCCTACAGGTACTTTCCTGTCGGTTAACGGCGTCGCCAGCGCCGGAGTGTACGTCGTTTCTTCACAGGTGGCGGTCTGTGATGCAGACGGTTGCCATAAACTGTTATGATGGTGTAGCTCGTCATTCTTGGGCGTGGGGTCTGTTCGAAACGCGTCAACATACGTTACTGTCAGCGGCATCAGCATGGACATAGGCACGGGCGTGCCAGTTGGAACTTGCACAATCCTCCGCTGCATGCATTCTGAACGTATGTGGCCCTCTTTTCCGCATCCCGACCATGTTTTGGGTTGTCCGTCGTAGATGACTTTTGCTCTGCATCCGCCGATGTACAAGTATGAGGGTACATGTTGAGTCAGTTCTGTTTTGATCTGTCGCACCCCACTGAGAACGGGGTAGGTCGTGAAGATCGACCATTTTTCCGCCACGTGGCTAAGCACTCTTCCATATGAGAGCATATTCGTTCGGAAAACAAATCTTGAGAGTCGACTTTCGGTATGCTTGTGCCATTCTGTTTCGGTTGCCCCAAAACTTGAGAGCACACCGGATAGGTAAACAACCGCGAGCGCGAACTTCCGTGGCGTGGACGTAAACAGACGTCCGAGCCGCAGCACCGACAAAGGCAGACTGATCCTTTTGAAGGGTCAACACTTTACCACTGAGCTAATAGAACTGTCACGTGGAGCTCTCTCTTTGACCAGTGATGTCCAAGACAGATTGTTTGCTATGTAAAAGACTGGAGGGGTTTGGTTGGAGTTTCAGCTTGGAACGAGCTTCATGGACTCAAAACAAATTATCTAACTCTTATGTCATTACTTAAGTGAGAACTGTTCAGAACACGTAATCAGAATGACAGTAACATATCAAGTAAATACAGCAAGATAATTCTCTGTGACTCCAGGAAGTAAATCGGAAGGTCATAGTAAGCCAAATGAATTATGGGATGTTGACATGTCTCTAGCTATTGGCATGAAGAATGTCTTCGCACCTTACCCGTTGCGTCTCTTATGCTTTTGAAATACATGGAGCACGCGGTTACGTAATTAACCAAACCACTAGGCCAATGAATTTTATTTGCATTTCTGTAACTAGTAGTTGAAGCTAAATAGTAATTGTGAATAATTTTCGGATTCACAGACTGCAACCTAAACACCATAAATTGAGATTAGGGGGAATGATTTGGATGGACAGACTCTTTAGTAACTGTTGTAATTTTTTTTCTGTCTTATACGTGCTGCAAACTGAAAAGCTCATTTACTGGACACAGTTTAACAGCAGCTCTTTGTTGTGTCATTATAACTCGTGCTTAACATTTGAAAATGAAGATGATGTTAAATGATAATGAAGATGATGTTAAATTATAAGTTAACTGAATCGACACCCCATGACCTCACACACTACACAGGCACCACGGTATGATTGGTAAATAAATTATTTGTACAGTCGATTGTTCGTTTATCTGAATGTTAATTCCTGTTGGAACAAATTCCCTTTGGTCAAGAATTACTGCTACGAAGCTTAATACCGACAGCGGCTTTAGTGATAGACAAACAGAGTTCCTGGGTATCACATAAGATATTGAACTGAATTGACACAGTAGTGAACCACGTAAGTCAAACCAATGCATTTGGAGTAGACGACAGTCCATCAAAATTGTTACAATCCTTGGGAGAAAGTGCCATGAGAAAAATGTTCCATAGGGAATTCAAACGAACGATATAGGAAAAATACCCCCAGACTTCAAGAAGAACGTAATAATTCCAGTACCAACGGTGCCAATTACTGACAGATGAGACTATTGCAGAACTATCGGACTAATAAGTCGTGGTTGCAAAACACTAACACAAATTATATACAGAACTATCAAAAAAAAAAAAATAATGGAAGCTAGGATCAGGGAAGATCAATTTGATTTCCAGAGAAATGTAGGAACACGTGAGGCAATATTGATCCTGTTTTAGAAAATAGGTTGAAGAAAGGTAAACTTACGTTTATGGCATTCATCGATTCTGAGAAAACATTGGATAATGTTGATTGGAAGACGCACTGAAATTCTAAAGGTAGCACCGATAAAATACAGGGAGCGAAAGGCTATCTAGAACTTGCGTAAAAACTAGACGTGAAGGGTGGTAGTTGTGAGAAGACAGTGAGAGAGTGTTGTAGTCTATTCTCGATGTTATTCTATCTGTGCATTGATTGGTTGGTTGGTTTGGGGAAGGAGACCAGACAGCGTGGTCATCGGTCTCATCGGATTAGGGAAGGATGGGGAAGGAAGTCGGCCGTGCCCTTTCGGAGGAACCATCCCGGCATTTGCCTGGAGTGATTTAGGGAAATCACGGAAAACCTAAATCAGGATGGCCGGACGCGGGATTGAACCGTCGTCCTTCCGAATGCGAGTCCAGTGTGTAACCACTGCGCCACCTCGCTCGGTATCTGTGCATTGAGCAACCAGGCAAGGATACCACTGGGAAACATGTCAAGGAAGTTGAAGCTCAGAGACAAAAATTAAAACTTTGAGTTTTGCCGATGACATTGTAATTCTGTAGGCAACAGAGCGAAGAAGTTGAAGGGGATGGGTAGTGTCGTGAAAAGAGGTGATATGATAAATAACAACAGAAGTAGAATTAGGGTAATGAAATGTAGTCTAATTAAACCAAGAGATGTAGTGGGAATTAGATTAGGAAATAATATACTCAAAGTAGTATACGAATTTCGTTATTTAGGCTCCAAAATAAGTGGAAATGGCCGAAGTAGAGACAACAAAAAAAGTAGGAAACTACAGCAAGAAAAAACATTTTTGAAAATGAGAAACTAATTTATATCCAATATAAATTTAATGTAATATCTGTCTGGAGTGTTGCCTTGAATGGAATTGAAACATGGGCTACAGACAGTTCAAACAAGAACAAAATAGAAACTTTTGAAATGTGGTGCTTCCGAAGAACACTCAAGATTAGAAGGATATATCGGATAATGAGGAGGTACTGAATCGATTCGGGAAGGAAATATATTTATTTCACAACTTGACTTAAAGTAGGGGTCATATGGTAGGACACATCCTGAAGCATCAAGGAATCATTATTTGGTAATGCGAATAGAGTAGTTCTTCTTGCCATGAAATACCGTACCTGCTTCTTTTTACAGACTCTGAAATATAAACATGTTTGTATGAGTGGGTGAGATTTGTACCAGTGTAGCCAGAGACGTAATTCTCTTTGCAATGTGCACCGACAGGTAAAAAAAATCGCAGCTCAAGGAAGGAGTTCTGCGACTTAAACGAGAATTGGTAGGCGTGTTTCTACAACTGAAAGATTATGTCTATTCAGATATCGCACCAGTCGGATAAGAGTGGCGCTAGTAGCGCCACTATGGGGATGAAAATCAGGTTTCCTTTAAATACACTCTGTAACGACAGAGAGCGTTATTTATCCTCGAGACTGGACGCACAGATATGAAGTTAGTCAAGAACGTCTTTATGGCGACAAAGACGCCATTATCAGAACCTCCCTTAGCTTGAACGAGATACAGTGATAGGGCTGCGAGAAGCTGGGTGTTCCTTTCGCGATACTACAGAAAGGATTGGCAGGAATGTAGCCACTGTACACGACTGCTGGCAGCAGTGGTCACGAGAATGTAAGGTTGCAAGAAGACCGGGCCTCGGACGGCCACATGGTACTACCGAAAGGGACGACAATTGTTTACGGCATATGGTTCTGGCGCATCGCACTGCATCTGCAGCAGCAATTTGGGCAGCAGTTGGACCCTAGTGACACAATGAAGAGCTACAGATCGGTTACTTCAAGGACAGTTCCGAGCCATACACGCTGTAACGTGCATCCACTGACGCCAGACCAACTCCATTTGAAACTTCAGTATTGTCAAGAGAGAGCTCATTGGAGGACAAGTGAAGGCCTGTTGCTTTTTCTGATGAACGCTGCTTGTGCCTCAGTGCCAGTGATAGCCGTGCGTTGGTTAGAATGAGGCCGGTTGACGACCTGCAATCAAATTGTCTCTGTGCTAGACACACTAGACCTGTATCTGGAGTTATGGTCTGGGATGCGATTTCGTATGACGGTAGGAGCACTCTCGTGGCTATCCCACCCACCCTGACTGTGTATCTATATGTCAGTCTGGTTATTCTACGTGTTGTGCGGCAATTCATGAACAGCATTCCATGGGGTGTATTCCAACATGATACCATTCGCATACATACCGTTTTTGTAACTCAACATGCTCTTCACAGTATCACATGTCCCTTGGCTTGCTCATTCACCAGACCTATCTCTAGTCGAGAACAAATCGGACATCACCGGACGACAACTCCAACGTCATCCACAAAGAGCCTTAACCGTCCCTGTATTGACCGACCAGGTGCAACATGTGTTGGAACCCCATACCATAAATTGACGTCCGGCACCTGTACAACACGATCCATGCCCGTTTGCCTGCTTACATTCAATATTATGGCCTTTGCAACGGTTTAATGTACCAGCACTTCACATTAGAAGTGGCTTACCTCGCGCATACGCGATCTCGACAAATGTATTCCTGGAATTTCATTATTCTGTATTAATTATTTTTTAGTGTTGGGACTTTTTCCGTCAGTGTATTTACTTCCTACACAAATAAATGTCGGAAAAATGATTAAGGACTAGATTCAAAGGATTTTTAATTAATGGTTTTCATAACAACTTTTCAGTAAAACACAATGCAGACTGAAAGTTCCTGGCAGATTAAAACTGTGTGCCGGACCTAGACTCGAACACAGACCATTGCTTTTCACGGGCACATGCTATATGAACTAAGTTATCCAGCTCAGTTGGGTGATCACTTACTCATGGAAGGCAAAGTTCAAAGTCCCTGACTTTGACTCTCGTTCCGGCACACAGGTTCAATTTGCCAGGAGGTTCCATATCAGCCGACAGTCCGCTGCAGAGCGAAAAATAGCTTGGCACATTTCAAACTGTCGATAGAATTTGGCAACGTTCCTCTCTTCTTCATCGTACTCCTAAGGGGACTTCTGCACTCGCAGCGATTCATCTACTTAGTTACATGTTAACTGCATCTTGAACAAATCAGTCCACAGTAATACATTAATCGGTTTTAAAAGATAAAAAGAAGAACTAGTCTACTCAGTACGTAATACCACTGGGCACTAAAATTGCTACACCACGAAGATGACGTGCTACAGACGGGAAATTTAACCGACAGGAAGAAGATGCTGTGATATGCAAATGATTACTGATTACCTTTTCAGAGCATTCACACAGGGTTGGCGCCGGTGGCCACACCTACAACGTGCTGACATGAGGAAAGTTTCCAACCGATTTCTCATACACAAACAGCAGCTGACCGGCGTTGGCTGGTGAAACGTTGTTGGGATGCCACGTGTAAGGAGGAGAAATGCGTACCATCACGTTTCCGACTTTGATAAAGATCGGAGTGCAGCCTATCGCGATTGCGGTTTATCGTATCGCGACATTGCTGCTCGCGTTGGTAGAGATCCAATGACTGTTGGCAGAAAATGGAATCGGTGGGTTCAGGAGGGTAATACGGAACGCCGTGCTGGACCCCAACGGCCTCGTATCACTAGCAGTCGAGATGACAGGCATCTTATTCACATGGCTGTAACGGATCGTGCAGCCACGTCTCGATCCCTGGGTCAACAGATGGGGACGTTTGCAAGACAACCATCTGCACGAACAGTTCGACAACGTTTGCAGCAGCATGGCCTGTCAGCTCGGAGACCATGGCTGCAGTTACCGTTGACGCTGCATCACAGACAGGAGCGCTTGCGATGGTGTACTAAATGGTGAACCTGGGTGCACGAATAGCAAAACGTCATTTTTTCGGTTGAATCCAGGCTCTGTTTACAGCATCATGATGGTCGCATCCGTGTTTGGTGACATCGCGGTGAACGCACATTGGAAGCGGTATTCGTCATCACCATACTGGCGTATCACCCGGCGTGATGGTATGGGGTGCCATTAGTTACACGCCTCGGTCACCTCTTGTTCGCATTGACGGCACTTTGAACAGTGGACGTTACAT
The DNA here is from genome assembly GCF_021461395.2 of Schistocerca americana. NCBI lineage: Eukaryota > Metazoa > Arthropoda > Insecta > Orthoptera > Acrididae > Schistocerca > Schistocerca americana. The sequence continues at coordinate 468,140,933 of NC_060130.1, forward strand.
TTCAGATGTGTTACGACCCGTGGCTCTACCCTTCATTCGATCCCTGCGAAATCCTACATTTCAGCAGGATAATGCACGACCGCATGTTGCAGGTCCTGTACGGGCCTTTCTGGATACAGAAAATGATCTCTCACCAATTGAAAACGTCTGGTCAATGGTGGCCGAGCAACTGGCTCGTCACAATACGCCAGTCACTGCTGTTGATGAACTTCAGTATCGTGTTGAAGCTGCATGGGCAGCTGACACTTATACCCGTATCTTTTGACTACACTGACTTGGAATTTTAAAATGTTTACATCGTCAAGCCCCGTAGACATTAGTATTTGACACAAATTTCAAATCGATAGCATTACCCGTTCCTGAACAAAATAGGTCTTAAATGATGGACAGAGAGAGACAGACGAACAACAAATGACCAAAAATATCTATTTAAAGAAGTAACGGAAAACCTAGATCAGGATGGTCAGATGGGTATTTAAACAGATAAAGAGAGAGAGAGAGAGTAAGAACTACAGCCAAAGGGTGTGGCCATCGCATATGGTATCTGTTTCAACAACTCAGGCACCTTACGGTCGCAACAGACAAAAAGCGACCAAAGACTATGCAATTGCTACTGTATGAGAACGCCCGTCTACGTTCTGCATATTTCACACAAGAACCTATCAGGAGATTGGTTGGAAAACAACCGCAATCGCCCTTCATCTTGTAATCTAGCACCCTCAAACGTTCAAACGTTTATCTTTGTGGAACAATTATCAAGAAAACTTCTTTATGGACGAAAATGAACTTTATTTGGACTGACGATATCTTTATCTCCTAACCACTAGCTATTTACAGGCGTGGAATCCAAAAGCTGTCTCATCACCGTCATACTGTTTTAGTTAATGAGGGGGGGGGGGGGGGGGACGGAATATGATATTGATGGCTAATTTCACTCCTATGTTTATTATATTCAATAAACTAACGAGAAGCGTTACAGCAATGATGCTCTGTCCTAATAAATATGAATTACATTTTACTAGGATATCCCTAAGACAAGTGTCTAATTTAATAAAACAAATGCTATCTGAACACGAGCCTGCCCAAAAAATCACGCATTAGCAAGGCATTACCCAATTATTAGCCTGATGTGGTCTGTGTCTAGTGAAGTCCCTTGTCGCATCCAACAAGCATATCGGGATTACCTCGAAAATTTATAAACCTTGTAGTGAGAGTAGACCTAAAGAGAAACCCTGCTAACAAATTATTCTTTGCTACACGTAATAATTTAATTGTGTATTCGCAAAAAACTAATATGTGTGTCACTATAAACAAAAAATGGAAAATTTTAACAAGGAAACAAGTCGCAATTTCTTCAATTATTCACCTGTAGATCTAGAGGGTACTAAATCTAAATTGCAATGGTACCGTACTCAAGATGGTGAAGTTAAGATTCCCTTAACGGTGTTCGCTCTGGAAACTTACAGTCGCTAAGAGAAGACGTAAAAAGCTGACAAAATGTTTCGCAAGATTAGACCCTAGAGCTAATGCTGCATTCTCTGCAAGTGGCGGCCACATAACCACTTAGCGAGTCAGTATTACATGAGTATGCTCCCTCCGCGCTATTGTTGAGTAGCAGAGATAAACAGAAATGTTAAATATAGGTCACAGACTCTGTATGGAATGACCTAGAATCAAATAACAAATTTGACTCCCAATATTACACCGTAAGAGCGACAGGACGTCAAACTGGCCGACTTGGAGCAGGAGAGGCAACACAGTACATTTTAATTTCCCCTGTCTATACTTTTACAAATAAATTCATAAAACTTAGTCAGCATGACCAGGTAGGATTCAGGATTTACACTCATTGCAGAGGAAGTTCAAATACGTAGCAAAATAAAAATTTTTTTCATGTGAAATCTCATCATTTTTTTCACTTACTATTCGCTGCATTTGTTGCTATAGGTACACTTTTCCTCGTAAGTAAGAGATATCCTTCGATGAATTTTGCACAGCATACAAACCATACTTACAAGTGTATGAAACTCTAGAAGTTATTTAATTTATGAAAAAATGAATGAGCTATTACATTTTAAAATTCATGTTTAGAAGAAACTCAAATTTTATGGTTGCCTATCTCTATTTTTACCACAGTTTTTAATAGGTTTGGAAAATTCTAGAGTTTCATACACCTGTAAGTATGGTTTGTATGCTGTGCAAAATTTTTGCAAACTAATCGTGGAGACATGGAAAATCCAAGCAACGTAGACAGTTTTAACGTCAAAAGATTTGTAATTAAAACTTTAATTACCTTGCAGGTCGATTACTTTTATCCGGTCATGCGAAGGAGCGCTTTCAACTGAAACGGCAAACGGTCTCGAAAACAGCCCGAAAACGTACGTAAGACTGATAGTGTCCTTAAATCCTTATAAAACTGTCGCTGTAATTCTTGCAGGCTACAACGAATTCTTCAAACCTCGCTCTTTCTTTAATGTCAAAGACAACTGGATTGTCATGTCGGATCTTCTTTTTACCAGTGTGTGACACACAAAATGTGAAGTCTGTAATCCATTTCGGATATCCTAATTTTCGTTCCTGCGCTCATTTTCCTTCATAAATTTAACAGTAGTCAGATTTGAACGGAAAAATCGTTCCCGGCATGCCCGTTGACTTAGCCAATGAACTTTGGGGTAGTAAGAAAATGGAATAATGGGTGCGACTTTAGAAATTTTACTATTCGTACCTTCAATTTCTTCAAGTGCTCTATGCCTGCAAGTCCTTGATGTGCAGAATAGTGAATCTCATCAGTTGATCGTTGCAATTTTATGCTCTGTCATTGTCATCTAAAAGTTTAAATCCGTTCTGCATGGTACTATAATGTCGTTTCGTAGCAAATAAGCAGTATCGTCATTCCCATTCATTTTAAAGGACTGTGACGATAGATCGATGGACTTTCTTTTATTTTGGAAACAGCCACTGGGTATCTGGCCGTCCTTCAAAGCAAATAGCGAAGGTTTAACAACGCTGGCACCACGATTCTGCCGATTTCAAGAGAATTGTGCAGGCCATAAAATGTCGTATCGCAATACTAAATGGTATTTCGCGCGCCTCCGGGTACTTCCTAGAAGGACCGAGCAAAGCCGTGCGACAGGTTGGTCCTTGGCCTACACCCGGCGCACACACGCTGCGCTCGTGACCTTTGGCACACCGTGGGAGGTCCTGCTGTAGGCGAATTCAGTACTGAAACACATGCATCATATACCTGAAAACGTTTGGTATATATGGAGAGGTTGGCTCAGGAGAGGAAGTTGCATCAAATCATTCAGAGAACTGGAGAAAAAAAAAGAAACAAAAATATTTCATTAGAGTATTATGTATATGTCGTTGTAGTTGTGGTTTCAGTTCGAAGATTCGTTTGACGCAGTTCTCTACGCTCATCCAACAAGTGCATTATCTCTACATAACTACTGGAACCTGCTGCCACTTGGACCTTCTTACTACATTCAAATCTAGGTCATTCTAAATGTCCCCATACCCTCCCTGCTACAAACACTACAATCAATTACCAAATCACGTTTCCTTGATGCTTCAGGATGTGTCCTACTATATGATTCCTCCTTTAAGTCAAGTTGTGAAATAGATATCTTTCGTTCCCGAATCGATTCAGTACCTCCTCATTATCCGATCTATCCTTCTAATCTTCAGTGTTATTCTGAAGCACCACATTTCAAAAGTTTCTGTTTTGTTCTTGTTTCAACTGTCTGTAGCCCATGTTTCATTTCCGTTCAAGGCAACACTCCAGACAAATACAACATTAAATTTATATAGGATGTAAATTAGTTTCTCATTTTCAAAAATGTTTTTCTTGCTGTTGCTCCCAACTTTTTTTGTTGTCTCCACTTCGGCCATTTGCACTTATTTTGCTGCCTAAATAACAACTCATCTACTGCTTTGAGTACCTTATTTCCTAATCTAATTCCCACAGCATCACATGGTTTAATTAGACTAAATTTCATTATTCATTCTACTTCTGCTGTTATTTATCATATCACCTGTTTTTGTCTCTGAACTTCAACTTCCTTTACATATTTCTCCTTGGTATCCTTGACTGGTTGCTCAATGCACAGATAGAATAACATCTGGAATAGACTACAATACTCTCTCACTACCTTCTCACAACCACTACCCTTCATGTCTAGTTATTACATAAGTTCTAGATAGCCTTTCGCTCCCTGTATTTTATAGGTGCTACCTTCAGAATTTCAGTGCGTCTTCCAATCAACATTATCCAATGTTTTCTCAGAATCGATGAATGCCATAAACATAAGTTTACCTTTCTTCAACCTATTTTCTAAAACAGGATCATTATTGCCTCACATGTTCCTACATTTCTCTGGAAGTAAAATTGATCTTCCCTGAGCCCAGCTTCCATTTTTTTTTTCTTTGATAGTTCTGTATATAATTTGAGTTAGTGTTTTGCAACCACGACTTATTAGTCGGATAGTTCTGCAATAGTCTCATCTGTCAGTAATTGGCACCGTTGGTACTGGAATTATTACGTTCTTCTTGAAGTCTGGGGGTATTTTTACTATATCGTTTGAATTCCCAATGGAACTGTTTCATCATGGTATTTTCTCCCAAGGATTGTAAAAATTTTGATGGACTGTCGTCTACACTAAATACACTCCTGGAAATGGAAAAAAGAACACATTGACACCGGTGTGTCAGACCCACCATACTTGCTCCGGACACTGCGAGAGGGCTGTACAAGCAATGATCACACGCACGGCACAGCGGACACACCAGGAACCGCGGTGTTGGCCGTCGAATGGCGCTAGCTGCGCAGCATTTGTGCACCGCCGCCGTCAGTGTCAGCCAGTTTGCCGTGGCATACGGAGCTCCATCGCAGTCTTTAACACTGGTAGCATGCCGCGACAGCGTGGACGTGAACCGTATGTGCAGTTGACGGACTTTGAGCGAGGGCGTATAGTGGGCATGCGGGAGGCCGGGTGGACGTACCGCCGAATTGCTCAACACGTGGGGCGTGAGGTCTCCACAGTACATCGATGTTGTTGCCAGTGGTCGGCGGAAGGTGCACGTGCCCGTCGACCTGGGACCGGACCGCAGCGACGCACGGATGCACGCCAAGACCGTAGGATCCTACGCAGTGCCGTAGGGGACCGCACCGCCACTTCCCAGCAAATTAGGGACAGTGTTGCTCCTGGGGTATCGGCGAGGACCATTCGCAACCGTCTCCATGAAGCTGGGCTACGGTCCCGCACACCGTTAGGCCGTCTTCCGCTCACGCCCCAACATCGTGCAGCCCGCCTCCAGTGGTGTCGCGACAGGCGTGAATGGAGGGACGAATGGAGACGTGTCGTCTTCAGCGATGAGAGTCGCTTCTGCCTTGGTGCCAATGATGGTCGTATGCGTGTTTGGCGCCGTGCAGGTGAGCGCCACAATCAGGACTGCATACGACCGAGGCACACAGGGCCAACCCCCGGCATCATGGTGTGGGGAGCGATCTCCTACACTGGCCGTACACCACTGGTGATCGTCGAGGGGACACTGAATAGTGCACGGTACATCCAAACCGTCATCGAACCCATCGTTCTACTATTCCTAGACCGGCAAGGGAACTTGCTGTTCCAACAGGACAATGCACGTCCGCATGTATCCCGTGCCACCCAACGTGCTCTAGAAGGTGTAAGTCAACTACCCTGGCCGGCAAGATCTCCGGATCTGTCCCCCATTGAGCATGTTTGGGACTGGATGAAGCGTCGTCTCACGCGGTCTGCACGTCCAGCACGAACGCTGGTCCAACTGAGGCACCAGGTGGAAATGGCATGGCAAGCCGTTCCACAGGACTACATCCAGCATCTCTACGATCGTCTCCATGGGAGAATAGCAGCCTGCATTGCTGCGAAAGGTGGATATACACTGTACTAGTGCCGACATTGTGCATGCTCTGTTGCCTGTGTCTATGTGCCTGTGGTTCTGTCAGTGTGATCATGTGATGTATCTGACCCCAGGAATGTGTCAATAAAGTTTCCCCTTCCAGGGACAATGAATTCACGGTGTTCTTATTTCAATTTCCAGGAGTGTACATTGGTCTGACTTAAGTGCTTCACTGATCTGTCAATTCAGTTCAGTATCTCGTGTGATACCCAGGAACTCTGTTTCTCTATCACTAAAGCAGCTGTCGGTATTAAGCTTTGTAGCAGAAATTCTTGACCAAAGGGAATTTGTTCCAACAGGAATTAACATTCAGATAGACCAACAATCGACAGTGCAAATAATTTATTCACCAATCATAAGGTGGTGCCTGCGTAGTGTGTGGGGTCATGGGGTGTCGATGCTGTTAACTTATAATTTATCATCATCTTCCCTGTGAACTGTTAAGTACGAGTTATAATGACACAACTAAGAGCTGCTGTTGAACTGTGTCCGGTAAATGAGCTTTGTAGTTTGCAGTACATATAAGACAGAAAAAATAATTACAACAATTACTAAAGAGTCTGGGTATCCAAATCGTTACCCCTAATTTTAATTTATGGTGTTAAAGTTGCAGTCTGTGAATCCGAGCCGATCTGTGTGGCGAGCGGTTCTAGGCGCTTCAGGCAGGAACCGCGCGACATCTACGGTTGCCGGTTCGAATCCAGCCTCGGGCATGGATATGTGTGATGTCCTTAGGTTGGTTATGTTTAAGTAGTTCTAAGTTCTAGGGAACTGATGACCTCAGATGTTAAGTCCCATATTGCTCAGAGCCATTTGAACCCATTGTTTCTGAATCCGAAAATTATTTACAATTACTATTTAGCTTCAACTCCTAGTTACAGAAATGCAAATAAAATGCATTGGCCTACTGGTTTGGTTAATTATGTAACCGCCTGCTCCATGTCTTTCAAAAGCAAGTAAGAGACGCAACGGGTAAGGTGCGAAAACATTTGCCCCAAACATCTTCTCACCAGTCACAGAAAAATGAATGATGAAGTTATTCTTCATTGGTAAAATATATATAGCCGATTTCTCTGTGTAGCCAATATAGCTCATTTGGTTAAGTGATGGAGCTATAGTGGCTACACATACTATTACTGTCCCTCCAAGTGTATCTTTCTGTATGTGCCAACTACTTGTCAGTACCTGGCGTACTTAGTATCATGACAGGGAAGGTGAAACATCCTCATCACAAGGACTTCGTTGTCGCTGATGGGTCTTGTGAAGATGCAAAAGAAGATCTGAAGAAGAAGAAGAAGAAGAACGGAATACTCCTTCCTGATAATATACGATCAATTACTGTAGGCCCATGTGTTTAGCTCTCAACCCGAGCGAATGGGTGTGTACACAGACATAAGATTCGCTTGTACATGGATGCGAAAATTCATACTATTGTGCATAAAGTTGGAGGTATGCGTAGGGAACTAGAGACGTATTACCAGTCTCTTCTGAGAATGGTCAATTCATCAAATGAGTTAGTTAATAAAATCTTTAAGAAAGTAACCGACTAAACTGAAAAGGTTCAGGCTATTGAAACGAAAATAGATTTAGAGGTCCTTGTTGCTGAGAAGATGGAGCCGGCACATAATACGAGGAAGAAGAGCGGATATATAAAGCCTCACGCTGCGGAGGCTTCGGATTATTATACACCGAGATGTCAACGAAGCAGAAAGTCATACAAGCGCGGAAAGCGGTTCGAGAGAAATTACGGTTGCTAAGGTTGGGGCATATGAATCGACAGCAAACACTAAGAGAGACCTTTAAGCCGGTTACTGAATCTATCAGGTAGCTCTCATCAAAAACAAAACCATTCGATAACGACGGTGTTGCCACTGACGAATTCACCATTCATCATCCGTCACGCCCCTGATCAGATAGCTAGAACACTCAGCCTTAGCAGGGGAAGACCGTACATGTTGGACATGCATCCTATAAATGTAACTGACGACACAGTACAGATTGGTGATAGGCGGTTTGAGAGTGAATCTTAGTGAATCTTATTTCCTGAAACCTGCCAAAGTACGTGAAATACGGCATTTGACTGATGTACACTCCTGGAAATGGAAAAAAGAACACATTGACACCGGTGTGTCAGACCCACCATACTTGCTCCGGACACTGCGAGAGGGCTGTACAAGCAATGATCACACGCACGGCACAGCGGACACACCAGGAACCGCGGTGTTGGCCGTCGAATGGCGCTAGCTGCGCAGCATTTGTGCACCGCCGCCGTCAGTGTCAGCCAGTTTGCCGTGGCATACGGAGCTCCATCGCAGTCTTTAACACTGGTAGCATGCCGCGACAGCGTGGACGTGAACCGTATGTGCAGTTGACGGACTTTGAGCGAGGGCGTATAGTGGGCATGCGGGAGGCCGGGTGGACGTACCGCCGAATTGCTCAACACGTGGGGCGTGAGGTCTCCACAGTACATCGATGTTGTCGCCAGTAGTCGGCGGAAGGTGCACGTGCCCGTCGACCTGGGACCGGACCGCAGCGACGCACGGATGCACGCCAAGACCGTAGGATCCTACGCAGTGCCGTAGGGGACCGCACCGCCATTTCCCAGCAAATTAGGGACACTGTTGCTCCTGGGGTATCGGCGAGGACCATTCCCAACCGTCTCCATGAAGCTGGGCTACGGTCCCGCACACCGTTAGGCCGTCTTCCGCTCACGCCCCAACATCGTGCAGCCCGCCTCCAGTGGTGTCGCGACAGGCGTGAATGGAGGGACGAATGGAGACGTGTCGTCTTCAGCGATGAGAGTCGCTTCTGCCTTGGTGCCAATGATGGTCGTATGCGTGTTTGGCGCCGTGCAGGTGAGCGCCACAATCAGGACTGCATACGACCGAGGCACACAGGGCCAACACCCGGCATCATGGTGTGGGGAGCGATCTCCTACACTGGCCGTACACCACTGGTGATCGTCGAGGGGACAGTGAATAGTGCACGGTACATCCAAACCGTCATCGAACCCATCGTTCTACCATTCCTAGACCGGCAAGGGAACTTGCTATTCCAACAGGACAATGCACGTCCGCATGTATCCCGTGCCACCCAACGTGCTCTAGAAGGTGTAAGTCAACTACCCTGGCCAGCAAGATCTCCGGATCTGTCCCCCATTGAGCATGTTTGGGACTGGATGAAGCGTCGTCTCACGCGGTCTGCACGTCCAGCACGAACGCTGGTCCAACTGAGGCGCCAGGTGGAAATGGCATGGCAAGCCGTTCCACAGGACTACATCCAGCATCTCTACGATCGTCTCCATGGGAGAATAGCGGCCTGCATTGCTGCGAAAGGTGGATATACACTGTACTAGTGCCGACATTGTGCATGCTCTGTTGCCTGTGTCTATTTGCCTGTGGTTCTGTCAGTGTGATCATGTGATGTATCTGACCCCAGGAATGTGTCAATAAAGTTTCCCTTTCCTGGGACAATGAATTCACGGTGTTCTTATTTCAATTTCCAGGAGTGTACATAAGATCGCAAAAAGCAACAATAAATATACAAACATTATAAAACCAATCCTTATGGCAAAAACAACAACAGCAACAGCAGTGGCGATGGTATTGACATCGAGCATAAAGCAGTGAACAATGGAATCCTGCAGCATATACATTATGACGACCCCAACGAGCTAATAGATCGACTACGGCAGCTCATAGCATCAGCTGTTGCAGGTAATACAGCTCATTCGAATGAGGCTGTTTAAATAATCTCCGATCATAGAGAAAGAGGTATCATCGAATAAGTATGGAGCTAGTAGTTCGAGAACTGCACAAACCAGCACGCAAAACATTTCTTCGTAGGCATGTTATGGTTTAAGGTTTGGATGACTTATGGCAAGCTGATCTTGTAGATCATGGGGATATTCACATGAATAATGGGTTCAAATATATTTTAATGGTTATTGATACATACTCCAAATTTGCCTGGGCATTACCTGTTAAGACAAAACGGGTAGAAACGTTGCGGATGTGTTTGAGCGTTTGCTACAGACAGGGACGAATCGATGCCCAGACAACCTCCAAACTGATCACGGCAGAGTTTTACAATAGGTATTTCAAGAGCTTGATGCAGCGGTATGGTATGCATCAATACTCAACATTCACCCGCCTGAAGGAAAGTATCGTGGAGCGTCCGAACAGAACAATAAAAGGTCCAATGTGGATGAGTTTTAACGTTCGCGGCTCATACAAATGGAAAGATATCCTCCCAGAAATAACTGCTCAGTATAATCGAACCAAACATAGCACAATAAAAATGAGACCAATCGACGTACATGATAATGGACTCATGGATACGGTGTACTATCGCATTAAAATACAGGAGCCACGCAGACAGAAATTTAATGTAGGTGATTTGGTACGTATCTCAAAACACAAGACAGCATTTGAGAAATCAGACCTACAGAACTGGTCAACAGAGATAATTATAGTTTCAAATGTGCAAAGAACGAATCCTAGAACTTATATATTGAAGGATAGTAAAGGCGAAGAAATTGCAGGCTGCTCCTACGCCGAGGAGTTGCAGAAAAGCTCAGAACCGGATGTGTTTCTCGTGGAGAGAGTCATAAGATGTCGGAGAAATAGAGCACTGGCCAAATGGCTTGGTTTTCCTGCAGCACAAAACAGTTGAAATAATGTTGAAGATTTGCTATATAATGGGGACGCACAGTCCACAACCACCACGGTAGCGTAACATGCGTGCTTGCACGCGCATTAGAGGAGATGGTGGTATTCTAGACAAACTGCCAACGGAATTACACACTCCGGGAGATAACTACTGTGGACATGGATCAAAGTTTCAGAAACGCTTAGCACGAGGTGATAAGGGGGTTAATTTGCTCGACGAAGCGTGTATAGAACACGACATTGCATACGCCGCAAATAAAGATCTCTCGAGTCGTCACATTGCTGATAGGATTTTAGCTGATAAAGCTAAGGCTTAGGCAGAAGGAAGGATATTGGTATATGTCAATGCATCGCAGCATTTTCTGATAAAACCATGAGTGGAAAAATTAAATTGGGCTTAGGAGTGATGAATTTCAAGCGAGTTATGCTGCGCGTTATGCATTAAACAAGAAGTAGAAGGGTGGGGAGCAGAGCTGTTTGAAGAACTGTGTCCTTACAGCGATGTATGCAGCTCTGAAGAAGAAAGCTACGGGGAGAAGAAGAAGATAATCAGTCAAAGTACCTCGAGTTCTACCAATACCTAAGACGTTTGGTGGTTTTCTTCCATTCCTCATCCCAGCCCTCTCCGCACTCTCGGCGGTAGAGTCCCTCGCCGGTGGTGCTGCAGCTATTGCTCGAACAGCCAAGAACGCGCAAAACTCCCAAGCGCAGTTAGAAGAGGCAAGAAGACATAACCGCATGATGGAAGCCGCAGCCATCGTAAAAGGAATATACTTGATACCGTACAGGAAAGGGCTTGGCCTATTCATATATTTTTAAAAAGCCCAATTGCGATCCTACCAGATTGACCACTCACAAATACTAATCTTCTTAAGTTTGATAGAAAAAAATTCAACACTCCTAGATTCCGTGGTGTGTTTATGCTGGATACATTACCGAAGACTATGTGGAAAACTGGTGAATGTGGCATTGTGAATTTAGATGTTGCTAGAGGTCCCGGCACCCACTGGGTGTTATGTTATGAAAAATACAGATGCCTCTACTATTTAGACTCATCTCGTGACCCACAACCGCCAGAAGAATTAGATACTTCACTAGCAAAAGCCCTGTGTTCTACAATCTTCGGCGCGTCAGAACTTTAATACAAACCTCCGCGGGCATCTATGCATCATGTTTCTCTTGACGTTTACAAAGAATAAGAATCAGAATGTATAAGGAGGAGCTTCAAACAGTCCTTCATCAGTTGAGGATCCAACGCAATGTCGTACACTTTGACGTTAAAAGAACGATCATCTGTATAGCGTGCAAATTACCTCCCTCCAATTGATTTGAGCATTGGTGAATGGAGTATTGCATTGATTGGACTGGAGACGCTCAACAGCATCCCAAATATTCCCGAGACTAACAAGAAACTGCTTCTGGATATTAATTGTGGAAACAGAACCGGGGGCAGACGATATCGACGATTTAAACGAAATCTTAAAACAGTCTGAAAAAGGTATTGAGCTACGTGCAAACATCAATACATTTAAATCTGGAATAAGGACTGTAAATGCAATGATTGACTTTAACCAGAAAGATTCAATTCTACAAGTCAGATCAGACTGTGGACATACTGCCCGTCAGCACAATGTGAGTCGAGTGTATAATATTGTTGAGACTCCTACCAATGCAATGTACCTTCCAGTGACAGTTTAGATATTGAACTATCTGGAGTTGCGTATTGTGGACCAGAATAATCAACTTGTTGACTTTCGTGGTGAGGAAATCATTGTACGATCACATCTAAGGCAGGATGGGCATACGGTATAAAACCAGTGCACGTAATCTACAGCACATCACTTCGCTGCCGAACCGCAAAGTGATAACACGAGCGAACTACGAGTTTCTTAAATAAGTTGGTTTAAACGTAACAGTGACGTCCTCTCTCAATATAACCAGTCCAGTGGAGTATGATGAGCAAATTATACGTCAGGAATACTTCTCGCATAAACCTTATGCTTCAACCACATTTAACAAGAATGATGAAATTCGGATTGTCATCCAGCTCCGAGACGCCCTGAGCTTCCATGCAGGAGTTTCATATATTTTGAGAGGTCATTCAAGAAAACCAACGACAGTGATACAGTGGGATCCAAGCTTATACATAACGCTCTAACATTCCTGTTTCAAGAGATACGCTATGAGCTCAATGGGTCTGAGATCGACTGTACACGCAATGTCGGCATAACATTAACCCTTAAAACATATGTCTCTGTATCACCCACGGATTTGAATGGTTTAGAAAATGCGGTGATTCGTTGACGATCTGGCAAATAGAACAGTTGCAGAGTACAAGCGACTTACTGCATGCATACCTCTAAAAATGCTCAAGGGCTACTTTGAGGCCACGAGGCAGATTATTACGAATGCGAAACAGGAACTCATTCTGGTATGGAGTGCGACGGATAATAACATTTAAGGAGCCTCAAGAGGAGAATATGATCACAATCAGCAAGACAATAGGGAAAATGCTTCACATCAGTGTACCAGACGAGGAGCGCTTGAAGCTTTTAAAAGTCCTGAATCCCACTGCATTTCTATCACTAACATTTCGCTCATGGTAAGTTTTCGAATACCGAGTACTACCACCTGCAAGCAGACAAACATGGGCTATTAAAACCTCTTCGCAGCTAGAGACACCTAGATTCATCATACTAGCGTTTCAAGCTGATAGAAGATGTAATCTAGCAAATGACGCCACTGTGATCGACAACTGCAGGTTAACTAATGCCAAAGTCTCCCTGAACTCAGAATTCTATCCATATGACAATTTACACCTGGAGTGGGCCGAAAATTTATACAGTCTAACATATGACATGAATGCAAGGTTTCGTGCTTCTTACTATGAAAATGCTGAAGAAGAAGGAGGAGGGCGTCTACTCAGTGCACAAAAGTTTAAGGCACTATCACTGATCTTTGTAATAGACTGTTCGAATCAGAACGAGATAATTAAATTTGGACCATATACAGGGTGAGTCACCTAACATTACCGTTGGATATATTTCGTAAACCACATCAAATACTGACGAATCGATTCCACAGATCGAACGTGAGGAGAGGGCCTAGTGTAATTGGTTAATACAAACCATAAAAAAATGCACGGCAGTATGTTTTTTAACACAAACCTACGTTTTTTTAAATGGAACCACGTTAGTTTTGTTAGCACATCTGAACATATAAACAAATACGAAATCAGTGCCGTTTGTTGCATTGTAAAATGTTAATTACATCCGGAGATATTGTAACCTAAAGTTGACGCTTGAGTATCACTCCTCCGCTGTTTGATCGTGTGTATCGGAGAGCACCGAATTACGTAGGGATCCACAGGGAACGGTGATGGACCTTAGGTACAGAAGAGACTGGAACAGCACATTACGTCCACATGCTAACACCTTTTTATTGGTCTTTTTCACTGACGCACATGTACATTACCATGAGGGGTGAGGTACACGTACACACGTGGTTTCCGTTTTCAATTACGGAGTGGAATAGAGTGTGTCCCGACATGTCAGGCCAATAGATGTTCAATGTGGTGGCCATCATTTGCTGCACACAATTGCAATCTCTGGCGTAATGAATGTCGTACACGCCGCAGTACATCTGGTGTAATGTCGCCGCAGGCTGCCACAATACGTTGTTTCATATCCTCTGGGGTTGTAGGCACATCACGGTACACATTCTCCTTTAACGTACCCCACAGAAAGAAGTCCAGAGGTGTAAGATCAGGAGAACGGGCTGGCCAATTTATGCGTCCTCCACGTCCTATGAAACGCCCGTCGAACATCCTGTCAAGGGTCAGCCTAGTGTTAATTGCGGAATGTGCAGGTGCACCATCATGCTGATACCACATACGTCGACGCGTTTCCAGTGGAACATTTTCGAGCAACGTTGGCAGATCATTCTGTAGAAACGCGATCTATGTTGCAGCTGTTTGGGCCCCTGCAATGAAGTGAGGACCAATGAGGTGGTCGCCAATGATTCCGCACCGTACATTTACAGTCCACGGTCGCTGTCGCCCTACCTGTCTGAGCCAGCGAGGATTGTCCACGGACCAGTAATGCATGTTCCGTAGGTTCACTGCCCCGTGGTTTGTGAAACCCGCTTCATCGGTAAACAGGTAGAACTGCAACGCATTCTCTGTTAATGCCCATTGACAGAATTACACTCGATGATTAAAGTCATCACCATGTAATTGCTGATGTAGCGACACATGAAACGGGTGAAAGCGGTGACGATGCAGTATGCGCATGACACTACTTTGACTCAGTCCACCGGCTCTCGCAATGTCCCGTGACTCATGTGTGGGTTCATGGCAACAGCGGCTAACACACCAACTGCACACGCTACTCATGTGACGGGCCTGTTACGGACCCGTTTGCGTGCTACGACCATACCTGTTGCATACAGTTGGCGGTAGATGTTTTGCAATGTGCGGCAGGTTGGATGCTGTCTGTCCGGGTACCGTTCTGCACACACCCTGCAGGCTTCAACTGCATTTCGTCAACACCGCCATAGATGACTATCATCTCCGCCTTTTCAGAGTTCGAATACACCATGGTCACAGTTCCTACAACACTGCACTATCACAGACGTCTGGTAACACGATGCACTACAGTTCGTCTCCGTGCGGAGACGAATGCAGAATAACAATAGCAGCAAGCGCTACATGCGGACACTGCGACAGCTAGACCAAACCACAACAGTGCACTACAGCCACACTCGTAAACACGGTCGTCATCGTAAACATGTCCCTGCAGATGCTGCTTGCCGACCGTGGCCCGTGTTTGTTACAACACGTAACTGAACGTCGGAGGTTTCAAGCGTCAACTTTAGGTTACAATATCTCCGGATGTAATTAACATTTTACAATGCAACAAACGGCACTGATTTCGTATTTGTTTATATGTTCAGATGTGCTAAAAAAACTAACGGGGTTCCATTTAAAAAAACGTAGGTTTGTGTTAAAAAACATACTGCCGTGCATTTTTGTATGGTTTGTATTAAACAGTTACACTAGCCCCTCTCCTCACGTTCGGTCTGTGGAATCGGTTCGTCAGTATTTGATGTGGTTTACGAAATATATCCAGCGGTAACGTTAGGTGACTCACCCTGTATATACTTATATATATGGTGCGTCAAAAAAATGTATACACACTTTGAACTGTCATAGACAATTTATTTCCCGTTCTACAAGGTTAAATATCTGTGAGAAAGTAATGTTCTGTTTCTTCAACAGGTGGCAGCAGTGGCAAGGAAGTAACTGCAACATGGCGGACGTGCGTTTGAGCTTTGAAGCGTGGAAGCAGATAATTAAGTGGTACTGGAAGTTTGAGAGTCTGGTTGCGGTTCGAAGACAGTGGAGAAGTGAGTATGGTACAGAACCACCTTCAAGGTTAACAATTACACGTCTATGAGACAAATTCGAAATTCATTGAACAGTGAAATGCATAAAGGTCGATCAGGGCGACCTCATACAGCTACAGGTGATGATTCCACAACTGCGGTCTTGGAACTGTTTCAGCGTTCTCCTCAAAAATCTTCAAGGCAAGTGGCACGTGAGAGTAATGTAAGTGCTAGTAGTGTGCTACGCATTCTGAAGAAAGGCAAGTTTCGTGTGTACATTCCAAGACTGGTGCAACAGCTAAGTGGCGACGATCCAGATCGAAGGTTAGAATTTTGTGAATGGGTTCAGGAGATGGTGAGACGTGAACCGGGATTTATGGGTAGCATAATTTGGTCGGATGAAGCCCAATTCAAACTCAATGGAACTGTCAATAGTCACAATTGTCTGTACTGGGCTGAAGATAATCCTCACATTACAGTTGAAAAGGCTGTGAATTTGCCTGGTGTAAATGTATGGTGTGGTTTGTCTGCAAGGGGACTCATTGGGCCTTTCCGCTTTGAAGGTACTGTTACTGGAGAAACGTACCTAACAATGCTTGCTGACTCCATATTCCTTGCTATTCGTGCATTATATGGTAATGATGAGTTTTATTTCCAACAAGATGGCGCCCCGCTGCACTATCATAGGGACGTACGAGCATACCTGGATCACAGTGTGCCAGGCCAGTGGATACTATGCAGGGGACCAATCGAGTTTCCTGCACGCTTTCCAGACCTCACGTCGCTGGATTTCTTCCTATGAAGCACAGTGAAAGATGAGGTGTACAAACGTAAACCTCGTAACCACTTTAAGCCTCCCATTTCCAGAAATTTAATATTGTAGAACGGGAAATAAATTTTCTATGACGCTTCAAAGTGTGTATACAATTTTTTGACGCACCCTGTATGTATATTACACGCACCATGTGTGGGTTGTAAATACAATAGTTTTTAAATTTTTCACCTGCCACTAGCCATCCAAGTCGGATTAGTTTTTAAGTGTACATATATCTATGTAGCTCACAGTCCATCAGAATTGTTATTATAAAAACCTTTCCTATAGGGGGCTGTTGAAATTAGATTCTAAGTGTGCACAGTCCTCACTTTACTGGGATGATCCTGTCATACCCTATACAGATATGGTGACGTCGCTTCAATTATTCGACCACATGGATACCATCATCTACATGAAGGAGAAGGACAAGATCTCATGTGTGCGTCCAGTCTTATAGTTTGCTGCTATTCAAGACCTGGAATTCTATGAGTCTCCTGCTCTCCATGGACTCAAGAAGAAGAAAAAGAGGAAGATATGTCAAAATAGTGTTGCTGTGTCTGCTTATGAAAATGTAAAATTACTTTTAAGTTGGATGAGAAATAAATAAATTTTTACCTCATAACCTCCGTGTTCTTTTTTTTTTTTTACAACCATGTTTCCACTCTGACAGTGTCTATGTCTGTATAATTTTAGACATGTCTGCTATGT
Organism: Schistocerca americana; assembly: GCF_021461395.2. NCBI lineage: Eukaryota > Metazoa > Arthropoda > Insecta > Orthoptera > Acrididae > Schistocerca > Schistocerca americana. The sequence goes on from NC_060130.1 coordinate 468,158,450, forward strand.
ATCGTTGGAATCTGACATGATCACATGCCTCCTGCTCCCATATCCCAATTCGTGCTGCACAGTAGGCGTAACTCCATGTAACCATTCTATATGATTTGTTATCTTCCATCTTAAACTTCACCTCCTTAATAGCACTCGTTTTCAGCAAAACTAATGTCATTACTAACTTGCACAGCCAAACAAATACGTACAGTGACGAATTTTTTCTTCGTTTATTCAGTTCACACAAAGGCAATATAGTTCTTGAGGTACAATATAATTCTTGAGGGACAATGTAGTTTTTGAAGTACAGTATAGTATTCTTGAGGTACAAATTGACTGCAATTCCAATGCAGAGATACTTTTAACTTAGACGCGACAACAGTAACACTGGTCGAGAATTTTTTTTTTACAATTTTTTCCCAGTAACACTGGAAATTTTTTTTATAAATCTACTCTAAAAACTAATGCAGAGATACTATCTTTACTACAACTAAATTCCACAGTCCTAGTAGCATAGTTTTTACAATAATTCTGATGGACTGTGCACACTTAGAATCTAATTTTAACAGCCCGCATAGAAAAGGTTTTGCAATAACAATTCTGAAGGATTGTGAGTTATATACATATATATACACTTAAAAACTATTCTGACTTGGATGGCTAGCGGCAGGTGATAAACTTAAAAACTATTCTATTTACAGAGTCCCCCACCCCTTCTCTCATAACAAGTGAGCAATGTGAGTATGGGAGAGTTTCAATCCCATCATTACAAATGACCCTTTATCATCATGAGGCGACAGGCCGATTTTAGACTGCAGCACAGTGTACACCTTGTGTCCTCTCGATCGAATATTGGTCTGCCATGCCACATGCGGCGGCTGCCGTGGAGCATCGCGAACACTGCTGTACAGGCACCGCAAATAGTCTTCGAGAGAGAAGGCTTTCGGTGCCATACGACGCACACCCTTGGCCTGCCTCTGGGTGGCATCTTCCAGCACGTGATATGCATGCATTTTTGAGTGCAGACCTACAAACTCCACAATCCGCAATCCATTCGTCTCGTACTTCGTGAGACCAATAACGTTCTTGTTCTGTGGAACAATACCATAAGGGTTATTGGCCGTGTATGAGGACGTGTCGAATTCATTTCCGTGGTACCTCATTACTTCATATGGATTACAGTTCTGCACCCAATAGATGAAGCTATCTATATCCCTATAAAGTAATTTAGGATCTGTGAAATCAGTTTTTGCAAACTCATAATTAATAGCAGTACATGTGGAGTTTGGATAGACCTAGTATGCACATCACCACATAAATAGGTTTCGTAATCTCTACTGCAGTCTTCGCCATCTCCACAGCAACAAAATTCTTAGAATGAGATTTTCACTCTGCAGTGGAGTGTGCGCTGATATGAAACTTCCTGGCAGATTAAAACTGTGTGCCGGACCGAGACTCGAACTCGGAAGTTTGGAAGGTAGGAGACGAGGTACTGGCAGAAGTAAAGCTGTGTGGACCGGGCGTGAGTCGTGCTTGGGTAGCTCAGTTGGTAGAGCACTTGCCCGCGATAGGCATAGATCCCGAGTTCGAGTCTCGGTCCGACACACAGTTTTAATCTGCCAGGAAGTTTCAACAAAGTTCTTGTTGAATATGGCGACCCACTTAAAATTTGGTCTGCCAATGCATTTTCTTACGCAATAACGCCCATCCCATTCGGTTCGAATCAAAATTTCACGCCGTTCCCTCAAATTATCCAGTGTTTTAGCAAAGACTGAATTATTCATTAATTTGTAAAATTCTTTCTCAAAGTCACACATTGCGGAATCTCTCTGTCTCATATTCAAATCAATATATTCCTTCAACCTGGGGGGCTGCTTGAAAGAGACAGCCCAGGTGATTCTAACCAACTCCATACCCAAACTGAGACACTGCTGGAGATTATGATAATGAATAATGTATCTCCGCTTATTCCCCATAATTGACATCAGTTTTGGAACTAGTTGCTCTGGACACAGCAACAAATCGGCGTGCGCATCATGCAAACTAATAGGGTATGTAAGTTCTGCCTCCACCACATACCCAAAATCAGAATCAGCTGTCATAATCCCCACGATTTTTCCACCTAATCCCTTGCATTCGTTTTCGGGCGTCAATCGAAACACACCAATCGGCAGTGATTGCTGCATGGCATGTCGGTATAAGTTACTTACATCCAGGTACATTATGTAATTTGAATCAAGGGATGTGTTGAACCTGTCACCCATCCGCAGGTTATTTGCCTTTGCATTCCTATGGACACAGTGGTAAAGTCCCCGACGGATCCCTCTCTCAAAAAAAAGAAGTATGTCGGTATCAGTTTATAATTCAATGCTGCATTTCGTTTTCTTGAGCATTGCGGACATGACAACCAAGGTACCGTGTAATAAAAGGTGGGATGCTGAGAATGTGTGGCGAAATTTCTCCAAAACGTCTGCAAGCAACCGCACGTCTGTGTCCATGTAAAGCCATGCGTACTCTCCTAAAGTTAATATGTTGAATTCCCACCAGACATTCACAGCCTGCTCATATTCTGCATCCATTATGGCATCACGGGGAAGGTTGCTGGAGAATGCAGTTACGTCGGGTAGCCTGGTTTCGTTGAGTTTCGCCAGACTATCCACATACTCATATGGGAAAACACCCTTCCTAGTCACAAGTTGAGACTTTTCCTCATCGGGAAATGCAGCTCAGGTGATATGCATATCCTCCCATGGTAGAGTTTCAACGAGTTCCTGAAGTGGCGCCTGCATAAAACTTAGCGCATCAAGGAAGCGGACCGTAATTCTTGGCGCCATTCGTTTGGAGATAGAAATGTACTTCTCAGTACTCTCAGGTAGGACACTGACCCAATCTTTCTCCATGCCGAAATCAGCCAAGTGCTCAACTAGAAAGTGAACGTCATGACCGCTTAAATTATGGAATCCTTGGTAGCTGGTACTTCAAATTGCACGCATTGTGAGCTGCGCCATGGAACTTCCGTGTAAGATGACAGTGGTCCCTACGAGGAGTTTCTGCTTTTCTGTCTAACGCAGCCCACAAATATGACAATCAAGCATGTTATTATACAAATCTTCATTTTCCTTCGATTTGGTCATTGGAATGTTGTCGCTGTAAAGTTTATCAGCCTCCCTTCAAAGGTTTTGAGCTCAGTGAGCAGCCAAATGGCAGGATTATCCCCGACATAAGATTTGTAGCGGTTAAGACTGGAATCATAGGATGATACAATTTGGTGTGCTGCTGCATGAGGTATGTGTGTTTCTGTAAAGGTGGTATGTGAGGCTGTAGGGTCACCTTCACAGCGGGTCACAGGAGCGAGGAGGCATTAAAAGTCGGTGTACACTACAAACAGGCATCTCTCCTGATGGTGAACATTCTTAAGCTTTATGAATTTGTTTTCCTCAGAAGGCGTAATAATACGTATCGGTTCCTTGGAAGCGCAATCTACGAGATGCACTACTAACAGCTTGTCTGAGGAGAAATAATTGAGGCATCTTAAGCAAGTATGCTTTTTATGTTCTTTTTTCGACAATTAGCTGTAAAGGAGTTGGGACATGCCTCTGATCCAAACATAGTGATATTTATCACCTTCAGGGAAGAGCAGCATGTTTACATGCAACTCACACTCACTGGCAGATTTTGAGAAATGGAGGCGGCCGACGACAATATGCTTGTCTTGCTCATCTGACTTTCTGTTCTTCTCCAAGCCACAAACATAAAACGATATTCCGGTATTCTGCGTCTCAAATTTAGGTATGTCCTGAATCTTGACGGGGAACTCGATACCATCAAAGTTATAGCACCCACGAATATTGTCACCTACATGATATGTACAGGGACGCTCAGGATAATCTCTGCAATCGTAATTTCTCTCACAAGCCAGGATTAACCATGCAAAACAAGCCTGATCCTTTCTATTTTCGACATTAATGCATGCCCGCATATTATCTATATCTTTAGGGAGCCTGATGTAGCTTGAACCTCCATTTACCGGATCATAGACATGTGTATGGATTTCCAGGTGTGTTATTCGGCTGAGTGATTTAGCTGACCCTCTGACTTCCAACTCCGAAATCCGGGTCAGTATAGCACTTAACGTGGATTTACAAAACCACTTGGCGATTGACTTGCTCTGCGTTATCACCCGATTTTTCCCCAAAAGATAATGAAGAGTGTCTCTTCAACACCAGAATCAACTTTGGGGGTGGGGGGCGGGGGTTGCGATAGTTCGATGCAGAGCACCACACTTCATGTAATGGCGTGGTACCATGGATCATTGACTGCTTTGAGAAGCTTCATTTCCACAACAAGAAGGCATGCCCTTAGAAAATCAACAGGGTCACAGTACCCTCCTGCCAGGTTCTCGATCTTCGTGAACGAGATTCGCTCCTATAAGGTGTCTGCAATCACCGAGTATCCTAACTGTGATATGGCATCACTGACCTGATGTGCTTCACTAAAAGGAAAGGACAGAGAACTGCCATTAGCCACAGGATCTTCTATATTACTATTAATGCTATTCTGCGTCCACCCCATTGATGATGGTGCTGGGGAGGGCAAATCGGTATGCGCCGAAGCACACACACCTTGCGTTTACGCCAATTCTGATGAGGCTAATATGAACGTCATGATGATGATGATGATGACGGAGAAGGATGCTGCAGTGCCACTGGGTCAGACCAGTGGAACAGTCTGGCTGTGGTGATAGTTCCCAATGCTGTTGCTGCTGCTGCAGACCCGACCCGCTAATTTGAGAGTGGAGATGGGTCGTTGCTCGGCCAACAGACGCCAGAGCGGTGGTGCCGTGGTGGCTTCGGCAGCGGCTTCCTGCGCTGCTACTGGTGGCGCCCTTATTGGCGATGCAGGCCATACCGGGAGCCGCTTTGGCGAGGAAGAAGGTTTAGCCATCACCGGTATGCGCCTGCTGAGATGTGATCGCTATAGAAGAAGAGATAAAAAAAAATAATATTTGAGTACATTGCTTACTGCTGCTGGTGCAGTGAAAGAAAGAATACTGGCTATCGCAAGGTTTTAAACAGAGTGAGTAATCACTTTTTTTGCTCTAGCTCCAAGGCATTAACACTTCATCAGGTGACTCCACCACACCCTCAAAGAAGTCATTATCATCATCATCTAACAGGGCTAGATCACAGCGCATGTCCTCCTCTAGTTCAGTGGCTCATTGTATGACCCATTCAGACATGTCATTGTCCTCGTTAGAATCGGCATCTGGCAATTCGTCTGTCTCGCCTACAACAATATTAAACAAGATATATAAACTGAACAAACAAGTATGAAATAAGAAAATTTTGAATCGCTACTATACGAGAACAAATTACATTGAAAATTATACTCACAAGGCAATCCTTGCTGTGAACACACCACAGAAGGCTGGACTTAGGAGGCTGCCGTAATCCAGTCCCCTCCCATCTCTCCTCACACTCCAAGATAAAATCCTGGAGTTGTACTACAACAAGAAGACGGAATTAATAAGGCGAATTTAACATACACACGAAAATTTACACTCAAAATACAAATTATTTACTCACTTGGTAATCCTGTCTCCAGAACTCTATGCCTCTGGCCACTATTCTCTGAATCGTTGCCGCTGCTACCTCTCTTCATCTCGGGGAGAAAAGAAACATGCAGACTTAGACATGAAGATACACCCAACGTGGCGGCCAGCAGCGGACTCAGGAAAATTGAGGTTGGTTGTGAGTTTATATGTAGGCTAAGGTGACCAATGACAGAGCTTCATTTGAATGGATAGCCAGTGAGAAGCGTTTACGGAACGTCACTATTTCCTGGAAGGGCTTGATTCGACCAATCGCCTCTCTTTCTAAATAACAAGAATGCCTTTATGATTAACGGTGTTTTCACATGCAGAGACATGCAGAGACATCGCTTTTAGCGATGAGAATGTTTACCGTTGCTGAGACGTATGTTGAAAGCAGGATGTTGCGATTTTCGAGGAAGGATAACACGTGATGGACTGGGTGCCTCGTTAAGACCATCAGGAAGAACGCAATCGGTGTTATTCTGGGCTGTTTTCGTAAACAGGTCCTGTTAGGACAAGAATTTGCATGCAGACAAGCTGAAACATCACGAAAGCTATTGCTACAACAAAAGCTACCGTTATCCATTTTTGCGACACTTACGATTTACCGGAAGGGACTGATATGTAATGGACAGGCTGTCCCGTTAGGATCGCTAGAACGAATGTAGACTGTATTATTCTGGGCTATTTTCGTAAAATGTTTCTGAAAGCATAGCAAAAGATTTCTATGGCGCGTCCAGGGGGAGACTTGGCTGTTATTTTCATAGACATGACACGTCGGTATAAAACTGACAACCTTTAAGCTGCGCCTGCTAGGGTGAGTCACTATGCAAACATCTCGCGGCTATGGATCAGCCACACTGGGCAGGTAAACACTACGCGCAGCCCAACATGTCTTGTATGTGGGACAGGCTGTCCTGTTAGGATCACTAATGCATCCTGTGTTATTCTGGGATATTTTCGTAAACGGTTTGTGTAAGCAGTGCAACAGATTTCTATAGCGCATCCTGAGGGAGACTTGGCTATTATTTACATAGACATGTGACGTCAGTATAACACTGACAGCCTTATAGCTGCATTTGAGATGGTGAGTCATTAGGCAAATATTTCTCATTCAGCAATTAGGACTGCACAGATACAAAAGCTATGTGTTAGCAACACTTGGTTGGTTCGTTGTTTTGGGGAAGGAGACCAGACAGCGTGGCCATCGGTCTCATCGGATTAGGGAAGGATGGGGAAGGAAGTCGGCCGTGCCCTTTCCGAGGAACCATCCCGGCATTTGCCTGGAGTGATTTAGGAAAATCACGGAAAACCTAAATCAGAATGGCCGGACGCGGGGTTGAACCGTCGTCCTCCCGAATGCGAGTCCAGTAGCAACAATAAACATGTGTGTGGCCAGACACATCTCACATGTGGGACTTGTGTGCATGTGCCACCCTGGCATGTGCACCTTGGGGCCTCTGTAGGGAACAGTTCGTCGATATGTCACAGACGAATTTCTTGGCAAAGATTCGAATGCGTTTTTACATGCAATGAGTGTTTGTGGACTGCATTATTTTCGGCTGTTTTAGCGTTGTGAGCGTGTTTGCAGAGCGTCATACATGCATTATTTTTTGACTGTTTTATGCATAGTGAATGTGTCTGTGCATCATTGGATTGTATTATTTTTTGAACATGTCTGCAGACAGTGTAATGCATTATTTCAACGGTTTATAATTAGTTAGCATGTTTGCATAGCGTTTTACATGCATTATTTTGACAATTTACGAGTTTTTACGTGTCTGTACATCAGTGTACTGCATTATTATGGTAATTTACGAGCAGTTTGCAGGTCTGCAGACTATGTATTATGACCCCAAGCATGTCAGGGTGAGTATTTTCTATCAGTGTAATAAATAAATAAACTGTATGAAATCCATCCCTAAATAAATTGTTCCAACTACACCTGGAAATAAATAAAGTACACTCCTCCTCTCCAGCAGATGGACACACACTGAGTCCTTTTCCAATCAATTCCAAGAAAGAGGTGGTGTTTGGATGACTCAGTTTAGTGGAGGTAGCCCAAATGACCTATTTTTCCACCAAAATTTGAACTTCCCACCATGACGTCATGGTGACATTGCAATATCTATCGCCGCCATTTTGGATCCGCCATCTTGAATAAGTTTGGCAACGTGGGGTGACGCTGCCCTTGTCCCACTACTTGCATTATTTCAATGTTTTTCCTACAGGAGACTGATTTTAATTAGCTGTGGATCACTTTTACACAGTGCCAGCGCATCCAGATCATTTCAAAGCATGCCTCTGTTGACTGTTCAGTCCTTCATCCGTAATGGGTAGTCAGGTATTTTGCTATTGTTCCAGGAGAGTTAGTCTTTCCAAGAAATACATTTAACGGCTTACAGGAAGCATCCTGTTCTTGAGTCTGTCCCTCTGTGACTTATTTCTGCAGACTGGAAACAGTATATCACTGCCAGCAGATGGCTCTCTTTGTGTACCATCAGCGACAGGTTAGAAGAGTCCTGGAAAAACAGTTTTCCTTCCTACAGTGGAGGGAAGGGGAAGGAAAGGGAGGGAGAAGGGGAGGTAGGATGAGAAGTAAGACTGGTTCTAAGCTGCTTAGTCTGTATCCACAGATCAAGGTGAACTCATGTGCAGCTGCCTCTGTTCTCTCCTGGCGAGATCTTTCGGGGTCAGTTCTTGCAGTAGCTGTGTTATTAAAGTGATTTTTCTCAATTTCCAGTGCGTGTGTTGCATTGTAATCAATCATTTAAAGGTGGTGTTTTTTTCACAACAATTTCGATGTGTAATTAGAGCACTGAAGCATTTTCCATCAGATGTGGTAGTGTGTATTGGCCTCCCTACACTTCAGTGTTAGTTTTCTGCCTTATCCCTTCTTACTATTTACCTGTGTACAAGTTGTTCATCAGTTATACAGCCGTAGATCGGTAGGAGACAACTCTTCCTACACTTCAGAGATAGTTTGATATCCTATCCCTTCTTACCATGTATCTGTGTCCAAATATCTCAATCAAGCTCCATACATCAAGGCGGGGAACTCTGGTTCATGCAGTCTGGGGTAGTGGAACAGGACAAACTTGTCACCTGCCTTGTGGATTGACTGGTCGTTTCACACAACACGAACAGCTCTAGCACAGACGACATTCTCTATGAGTTGTTATAGTCATTATCCGCTGAAAACTGTATGATGAAATATGATTACACTATTCTCGGTGGACTGCGATGACGCATAGAGAGGTTTATTAGTCGGCAGCTGCAGTGTCAGAGGATTCAATGGGGCGTCTGTGAACCCACTGCTACAGCAGCACTTTCAATTCTGGTGGATGTGGAAGTAGTGAGCTGTCGTGGAATGAATGAATAGATCGTCTAGATGCCCTATAGAGGCCTGCTACAACCTAGTGTGTTGATAATGATTTCCGTCGTCTGGGTAAACATATGACAACCCATGCAGATAGACCACTTAACGTGGCGCAGTACCCAAGGCAGGCAGTGGTAGCGAGGATTGCTGAAACGAACTTAAGCGGTAGCGCGGCGCGTGTGGCAATCTTTTAACAAAGACGCTTAATTTTTCTATTCCTATTATATTACAACTGACAGTAATCCGCGTGTTTGAGGCTGCGTCAGTGAGCCGTACCCGGCCACGTGTCACTGTGACACAGTCTGGTTAAACAGAAACGAAAGAAAAGAGAAAGTACACATTTACAATATGTATAGAAATTGGATATACATCCGAAACTCCCTCTCCCCCTGTCCCTGTCCTCCTCCCCTCTCATTGTCCGTCTCCTCCTTCTTCCCCTCTCTCTGTCCTTCAGCTCCATCCGTTTCTCTGTGTCTTCTCCTCTCTCGCTCTCTCTATCGCTCTCTGTACATATCCTCCTCTTTTCCACTCTCCATATCTATTTCCTCCCACTCCTCTATCGATCTCCTATCCCCCTCCCACCCTCCACCAGTAACACTGACCATAAGTCTTGTTCATTGTTGCTGCAAATTCAGATTCTGTAATAGCATTCCAATAATGAGCTGGTAAGCCAGAAATAAAAGTTTCCTGTTTTCTGTGAAAACCGTATGTGAGGAAAGTAACCTGTGCATTGAGGTTTTTGCTAACAACGTTCCACAAAACAGTTAGCAAAAACATCAGTGCACAGGTTTTCTGATAAAACTGACTCTGCTGTAAAAATGTGCAGCTTTATTTCCTTTGTTGCTGACAATTTTAACTAAGATTTAAACCATTAGACAGGTTGTTTCTCCCACATATATTCTTTCTCATTATACATATTTAAACACAAATTGTATACTTAAAGTGTCTTATTTTGTTACTCTCCTCATATACGGTTTTCACAGAAAATATATATTTGACCAAAGTTTTATCAGAGTAACGTCTAAAAATATGAAGTAAACTCGTCAAGTACATTTTGAAATTTTTGCCAACAACACTTCCCCTTTATATATTACATATTTATTTATCTATTACATATATTAAAATAGGTATATAAAAACAGATGCATGTTCTAAGGCAATGTTGTGTCAAAATCCCATGTCAATTGACTGCCTGCTTTTCGAGTTTTGCGAGCAAAACATATACAGGCCGAATTATTGTATATATTAGAAACGTCTGTTTTCGCTTTTCTTTCCTTTTTGTTTAATCATACTGCGTCACAGCAATGCATGGCTGGGTACAGCTCACTGAATTGAGGCTTTTGTTAGGGAGGGCATTGGGCTAGCGTAGTGTGTGCCGCTGTGGTGGCTACAAAGCTATGGTTATGTAGTGGTTAGCACATCTGCCTGGGTTTAACTCCCAGCTGCAGTACAAATATTAATTCATTGCTTCAGCTTTTATCCTTATAAAAGATAGCACTGATTTTTTAACTCTTATTAGGTACACCAGCTGTCACTTGTAGCTGTACTTGCACGGCATTAGTTTCATTATGATGAATGACGGTGAGTACATAGCCTATAGTGTGTGGAATAACGTCACCTGCCCTCATGTGTCTTCCTGTTGAAAATTCGTCTTGTAGTTTTGGAAGATAGCGTTTTAAAACAGACAAACGGACAGAAATGACGGTATTAGATAAAAGTTTAAATCACGATACTTTTTTTTGCAATCCAAATGAAGCCTATACGTTACCCCAACCTACGCTCGAGTTATCTGTGACAGCCCCATATAAATTAGTCTATTAGTTTTGAAGATTAGTGCTTTCAGACACGAAAGTTTTACATTTTTATTGTTAGTATAGCTGTAAAGGCACATTGATTGTAAGCGATGATTGCACAGAATTTCAGGAGTAGAAAAAATTTCAGTGACGTTCTAGTTTTCCCACACTATTTTGTTTTCAATAAAATAATTGAAACATATATAGAATGAATTTTATTTTTTATAATTGCCTATCTTGATAAAAAGTATTCAGAAATTTCTTGTGATTTTTTTTACTAAAAATCAAAATGTACTTTTTTTTACGGATGTGACGCAACGCGAAATTATTAATCCATGTCGAATGTTCTTTTAGAAATGATGAATTTCTTCATTTACTTTAGTAAGTGAATGGTGAGAAAGTGGTTCTGCTCTAATCTCTGTAAAGAATGATTTTGCCCATCTCTATTTTCTAGAGCGTCCACAGTGAAAACTTACCGGTGTGTTGCCATCCTCCTCTTTATATCCGTACTTTACTGCTGCTGCGAACTGGCTTCATGGAGTTGTTGTACAGGCTTTATTGGTACGTGTACCGTTGTTTGACGATTTAAGCGTCCACATAAAGTGCCCAGTCCCTATTTCCTTTGCGTGTTTGCCTAGATGTGGAAGAGGTGTCTTCTCGAACACTCGCCGCTTTTCCCGTCGTATGTGCTTGGCGTTCGTAGCTCTCACAAATTCCTGTAGGTAGGCTCTCCCTGTGTACTTGAGTAGTTCTTTCGTCAAATCAATTTGTTTGTAGGAGAAATCAAAGAAGTTTTCTACCTGAAATTTTTCGCAGACATTAAGCTTATTTTTGTTGTTTTCCCAGGGAAAGGCGGTCATGTATTTAATACACAGAACTCGCATGCAGGAAGGATGGTGGCTCGAATAGTGAGGGGATTGTTCAGGTTGGTTACACCAAACAACACCCATTTAGCAGTAGTTCATTTATTCACCTAAACACATGCATGGCTCACAAAGAACTGAACATGGTGGAACAGCCCAAAGACGATGCTCAGAGTCCAAAGACGATGCTCAGAGTCCAAAGACGATACTCAGAGTCCAAAGACGATGCTCAGAGTCCAAAGACGATGCTCAGAGTCCAAAGACGATGCTCAGAGTCCAAAGACGAACGCATATCGATGCTGGTGATGCGCTCATCGGCGCCACACAACCATGCAGAATTATGTGTGCACTGGTTACCAGACCTCGACCTAGGCAAATGGTGGTATTCTTAAGGCTGATTTTGTGCCCACATCTGAGCTTATGCTTTGTCTCTAATGACTTCGTCATCGATATGATGTTAAATCCTAGTTTTCCCTCAAATTCTCAACTGTTTTGCCCAAGTAGAATCAGATGTAAACGACTACGCTGTATCATTCCAGCAGTATTTACCGACTCGGTGGAATCCCTTGAACCAGTTGGTCGGTCCTTGATAATCGTCTCCTGAACAAATGTAGGTGTTTGATGTGAATCATTGGTCTCTGACGCTACAGTTTCCAATCGGGTTCCTAGCCGTGCAGACAATGGCAACATGGTGGTGCCGACGTTGCAAAGTTCAGACATATGTATTATGTGGCATCAAATCTTCCACAATCACTAAATGTAACGTAAGCATGAAGTTTGCAAAAACAGACATAATGTCTGATGGGACAGCCGCAATCAGTGGTTATCAACAGAAAGACGGGTTGGCAATGGGAAACAATTTAGCTGGGACGCTGGCTGACATTTTTGTAAATCACTTGGTAAACGAATTCTTGGATGAAAAACCCGATATCGCTGAGAAAATTATATATTACAGGAGATATGTTGACGACTCTATTTTAATATACAAAGGAGATAAGAATGATATCGAAAATGTAGCACAAAGAATGAGCTCTCAATACCCGAAAATTAGATTCACTATGGAATTTGAAGGAGACAACCGTATAGATTACTTAGATTTAACACTAATAAAGAAAGATGGGAAGCATGAACGTAGCACCGCGATGCAAATGGGCGTATTTTAATGGCTGGTTCAAATGGCTCTGAGCCGACCGTAGCAGTCGCGCGGTTCCGGACTGAGCGCCTTAACCGCGAGACCACCGCGGCCGGCGCGTATTTTACTTCGATGGTATACAGGTTACTAAGATTGCCACTAAGCCAACAGGAAGTAGAAAAGGAGCTAAGTATTTTAAAACAAGTGGCCGTAGTGAACGGACATACTTGTAAGCAGGTGATGAATATTTATAAGAAGATAAAGAAGAGGCAAATGAAACAAATAGAAGGAAGTCAAGTCGCAGTTAAGAGGAACAACAAGAAAAAAATATGTGACTCTCACTTACAGTGGAAGAATTACAGATAAGATTGAAAAATGCTTTCGTAAATCCGACGTTAAAACAGGGTTCGGAACAAATAACATGCTAAAATTGAAGCTCCGGCTCAAAAATTTGTAATAGTAGGAATAAATTTCAGGATTCAGGTGTATATAAGATCAAATGTGATGACTGTTGTAAACAATGTATAGAGCAGACTTGTAGGAACTTTGAGACCAGATTCAGGGAGCACACCTACTCTAAAAACAAAACAGCGTTTGGTGCTCATATGGCTGCCTCAAAGCACTCAGTCACGAACAATGAACAAAATTTAGACATCCTGCATAGAGCTTATAAGGGATGGTTTCTTAACATTTTGGAAGAAATTGAAATATACACCCACAAAAAGAAAGATCCGGATTTAATTCTCAACGAGCAAAGCGAGTTCAATCAGTATTTATGACGACTTACTAAGATGACAACTATTGCGTGTGGAGGTCCAGGCCGAAGGATGAGAGATGGTGCATGATGGGGAAGCTGGAAGATGGGTGCAGCGCCTGGCGTCGTGACGAGGCCCTCCTGCACGGTCCCCTTGCCCACGGCGATGGGCATCAGACGACTAAGCGGATCGCGGCACAACACCGAACTGGCGGGAACCACGGAAGCAGACTATGGAGGAAAGCAAGTCTACACCAGCGCCTTAGATATAGATATCGCCCTTTGTTTTTAGATCGTATGAGAATGATAATTTTACTGTGTATTTTAATTTTGATGAGTATAGATTTTAACCTTGACATCTACAGATTTTAATTAAGTATTTTTAGTGATAAAAGTTAATTACAAAAATGTACTGAATACAGTATGTGCATATGTAATGTAACAAATGTACCAGACGCCACCTGTCAGTAATAGTGTTATAATTAAAATAAATGATGTGCATTCTGCCAACCAATTTTATGTGACGCAGCATGTGAAGATTGCTGTGTGTGGACGTGTTACTCCTGTAACCTAAATATCAGGTACGTTCTGGTACATTTGATGTTGATTAGATAGGATGAAAAAGGTTTGCATTCTTGAAATAATAAACTAGTATCATTATCGTTACAGATCTGAAGATGGTTCTAGAGGAACCGAAACCGGTCATATGAATAAACCATTTGCAATCAAAACGGATTATAAGTAACATTGTAAGCATGAAGTACGTCGCCAACGATAGTCAACAGTTAACACTATATAAGCAACTTTACTATATGAGCACAACACAAATTACATATACGAGTAAATCTGAACTGTCTACAGGACTCTTGTGTATTATATGACATCAAGTTTCTCCCACGATCACTAAATATAAAGTAAGCGTTAAATTCGTCACCAACGAAAGTCAACAATTAATAGTATAACCGAGTTTATTACATGAGCACAACACAAATTACATATACGAGTAAATTTGAACTGTCTACTGGTGTCGTATAAATTAAATGGCATCAAATGGTCCACAATCACACAAGGATTGAGTTAAGAAACAGGGAAGATCAGAGTTTTGCCGTGGACGAAGTCACTGAAGACGGAGTACAAACTTGAGTCAGGTAAGGATTGAAAACCTCTGAATTTGTTTTAACCAATTTATGGCAAAGATAAAAAACCTATATAACGATGGCTAGAATGGAACCTGAGCCACCATCGCTCGTAGCACGGGTCTAGTGTCTGAGCCAGTTCAAATGGTTCAAATGGCTCTGAGCACTATGGGACTTAATATCTGAGGTCATCAGTCCCCTAGAACTTAGAACTACTTAAACCTAACTAACCTAAGGGCATAACACACATCCATGCGCGAGGCAGGATTCGAACCTGCGACCGTAGCGGTCGCGCGGCTCCAGACTGAAACCCCTAGAACCGCTCGGCCTCCACGGCCTGCGGTGTATGTGCTACAACTCACAAAATGGCCATAGTCGACATTCAAGAAATGTTCAAAACAAACGATTAACTTGCACCATCAACACCAAATGAAAAGTGGCATGTCACAGTGATCACAAAGGTTCACACCACCAAGAGCGAAGGCGAACGCCTTTGGAGTTACAAACTGTGCATGATGTTTCTCTTAAGGAATACATGTAGAATCATATTGGTGTAACGGGGTGATAGGAACTGATGGAATGTGCTGGCATGCAACCGAACACGAAACAGTCTGTCATGGAGCTTATCGTGAAACTGGCTAACCTTTAAGGCTTAGCTGCAGATAGTGCGGTAATGTGTTTTATAGGCATGGAAAAAACAAACATGCAGAGGCTGAATTTGTCCAGTGGTTCCAGGTGGTATGAAGTGCAATGTCACATACTTCTCAAGAGGGATAGCTTGCTCAAAGCGAGTTCAATTTTTATACGCAGAGCAGTAATCAAGCAAAAGCAAGTTATTTTGACCCGCTATTGAACAAATGAAATTCTCATACCATAGTTGTAGTTCTCTTACTCCTATTTTCCAACTCTTGCTTGCTGTGTTGGAAATATTCCCTACCGCCCTTGCAAGATCACGCACACGGGAATGAATCGGAAGGGACAGTGCACCTCCAACTTCTCGCAGTAAAATGAACAAGTTTCCAGCCAAATTACCATTTAGATTAACAGTCGTCATAATTGTACATGAATGCATCAAGGCATTGATGGTAGACGATCTTGACGAAATACTCTTGGTACCTTTAACTTCCAGGGTTCCTTTTCTGTGTATTTCCTCTTCAAACTTCGATTGGTCGGAGGTGAAACAAATTCTTTACTGAAGGATGGGATAAATTTCTTTATCTCATCTGTAAATTTTCGGGCCAATTCCTCAGTTTTCTGTGTATCGTTAAATTAACACTTCATTTGAAATTTCGTTATCTTACGTCTTCCAATTCTGTAGCACTGTTTGATGTTATGCAGTCATCCACCGCTTCCCTTGAAATCACTATAATTTATATCGCGTGCAATCTGGTGCCCATAATGTAGCAGGTCACTATTTGTAAACTGTATCGCGCTTCCTTGAAACACGCAAACACCAAATTTTGCAACAAGTGCTCCTTGTTCTCCATTGAGTATCCGTAGTCTTCCTTATGCGCTGCACAGTCATGTTGCTGCAGACTTATTCGAAATCTATTCAATACTTGTTTTTCACTATGCTGCGGATGACCTTCCATGTACGTAATTATGCTTAATACCCGCTCCTTGGACAACGGGCCCTTTACTACGTTTCACTTGAGACGGGATTTGTGTCTGCCTGTGCGACAAGGATGATGAACTACAGGGCTCGACACGTGTTTCAGTATCATTTTCACTTGTTAAGCACATATCGCCATCACCTTACTCCTTATGTACATTGTCCACACAGTCGAGCGTATAAGACACCACACACTCCACTGACTCACCTTGCAGACACGCTAATACCTCATCTGCCACTTCTTTCTCACTCTGCGAAATTCCTTGGGTTCCTTTCTGACGAAGTGGCAACTTCGGCAACTGTTGTGGATATAATGCAATGTTTGCTTTGTTTACAATTTCCATTGCTCCGCTTTATACCAACATCAGTAGCACTGTAGCACTGTTATGAGTTACTCGTCGACTAAGCAGTTCAACTCATTCCGTGCTCAGTATTGGATACTTCCATTCTCCCCCCTGTTACTACAAGCAGCCAATTTTATGGTTGCATGGTAGACAATATGTGGGAAAGGGGGGGGGGGGCCTTGACTGCCATAAACGTCATTGGCCTTTTGCGACCTCGCACTCGAGTGGCTCCTTGTTAGCGATTCAATTCACAGTAAAATATACTAATAGAATTTATGAGCGAAGACATGAAACATCCTAGGGTAAGACCTTATCCAAATAAAATCAGTGGTAAGCTAGGCAACAGAATCTTAGCGCAGGTTGTCGTAGTGAATCTTGAATGCATGAGTTTGATAAGCAGAGCTTGGAAAAGGTATATGAACCAACAATAAGATACTTGGACCCTGAAGGATCAGAGGGACCTTACAAATTTTAGTTTCGATGGGCACAGTTGCTTCAAAGGGACTTTCCTAGATGCAATAGAGGTGAGGGCTCCAGGATATTATAGAGAGGGTGCACAAAAATATGGAACCACCAAACACACAACATGTTACCATGCCTAATATGGTGTAGTAAAATCGATGACATTCGATATATCTTTTAGTTTCCTCAGAATGAATAAATACACGTTCTCTGCAGTTTTCAATGGGTTATTATACCATTCTTCCTGAAAAATATTGGCAAGTTCAGGTAACAACGATGCGGGTGGATAGAGGTCGCGCACCCTTCTCTCCACAGTAGAACACAAAGGCTCAAAGGCTCAATAATATTGAGATCTGGTGACTGCCTGGGGAGATATGACAGTTCATCCTCAAGCTCAAAAAACGAGACCTGGACGATGTGAGCTGTGTGAACAGGGACTCTGTAGTCTTGGAACACAGCGTCACCCTCGAGGCACAAATATTGTACCACGGGATGGGCCTAATCAGTCAAAATTATCAGATAAAGCTTGGCAGGAATGTGACGTTGGAGAGTAACCATGGTGCCCATGAAATACCACAATATGGCTGCCCAAATCATCACCGAACTTCGCCATGTTTCACTCTTGGGACCTAAACTCGGCCATAAGTTGAAACCGGTATGAACCAAGAATCATCTGACTTAATGACATTCGTCGATTGCTCCATAGCCCACGTTTCATGGTTTCAGCATCACGTGTTCTGTCACTGGCATTTGTATCACTGATGTGTGGCTTCGGAATCCCAAGTCGCCCTGAAATTTCCTGCTTATGGAGCTTCCTGTGTGTTGTTTTGCTGCTAACATGGTTTGCGAGTGCGGGTTTCTAGTCTGCTGTGATTTTTGCAGCTGTCGTTTTCTTCAATGATCGTCCCTAACTATCACTCAATACACGATTCCGTTCCCGTTGTGGCTTAGCGAATGACGTTTCTACACTTTTCCTGTATGCAGTATAAGTCTTCCACACGGTACCTCCTGATAAATCTAACACTTTGGCTACCTTGATTGCGGAAGCAACCAACACCCGAGCATCAAGAATTTGCCCACCTTCGAATGGAATCAGAGACTCCACACTTAAGTTCCTGGCAGATGGTTCATCGAACCACCTTCACAATAACTCTCTATTATTCCAATCTCGAAAAGCGCACTGAAAAAATGAATACTTATACCTTTCCGTGCGAGCTCTGATTTTCGTTATTTTATAAATATGATCCTTTCTGCCTGTGCAGGTCGGCGTCAACAAAATATTTTCGTATTCAGAAGAGAAAGTTGGGGTCTGAAATTTCGTAAGAAGGTTCCGTTGCAATGAAAAACGTCCTTCTTTCAATTATGTCCACCCCAAGTCCTGTATCATGTCAGTGACACTCTCTCTCCTCTTTCGCGATAACAGAAAACTTACTGCTCTTCTTTGAACTTTCTCGATGTACTCCGTTAATCCTATCTTGTAAGGATCCCACACCGCGCAGCAGTACTCCAAAAAAGGAGGCAGTCTCTTTAGTAGATCTATTTCATTTTCTAAATGTACTGCCAATAAAAGTCTTTTGTTTGCCTTTCCCAGCACATTTTCTATGTGTTTTTTGCAATTTATGTTGTTCGTAATTGTAATTCCCAGGTATTTAGTTGAATTTGCAGTCCTTAGATTTGACTGATTTATCCTCTAACCGAAGTTTAACGGATTCCTTTTAGCACTCAAGTGGATGATCTCACACTTTTCATTATTTAGGGTCAATTGCCAATTTTCGCACCATACAGATATCTTTTCTAAATCTATTTTCCAATTTGTTTTGACCTTCTGATGGCTTCAGTAGACGATAAACAGCAGCATCATCACCAAACAACCTAAGACGGCTGCTGAGATTGTCTCCTAAATAGCTTATATAGATTAAGAACAGCAGAGGGCCCAGAACACTACCTTGGGGAACGCCAGAAATTACTTGTGTTTTACTCGATGATTCTCCGTCAATGAGTACGAGCTGTGACCTCTCTGATAGGAAATCACGAATCCTGTCACATAAATGAGACCATAATCCATAAGCACGCAATTTCTCCACAAGGGGCTTGTGTGTACAATGTCAAAAGCCTTATGGAAATCCATAAATACGTAATCAATTTGAAATCCTTTGTCAATAGTACTCAACGCTTCGTGTAAGCAAAGATGTTTTCGATGTTTTCGAAATCTGCATTGACTGTGTGTCAATAGATCGTTCTCTTCGAGGTAATTCATAAAGTTTGAACACAATATATCCTCCAAAATCCGTTTTTCCTAATTTAGTGGATTATTTCTACTACCTGTCTTGAATAGTGGTGTGACCTGTGCAACTTTCCAGTCATTGAGTACGGATCTATCGTCGAGCGAGCAATTGTATATGATTGTTAAGTACGGAGGTGTTGCACCAGCATACTCTGAAAGGAACTTAGTTGATATACGGTCTAGACCAGAAGACTTGCTTTTATTATATGATTTAAGTTGCATCACTACTCCGAGGATATCTACTTCTACGTTACTCATGTTGGCAGCTGTTCTTGATTCGAATTCTGGAATAATTACTTCGTCTTCTTCGGTGAAGGAATTTCGTAAGGCTGTGTTTAGTGACTCTGCTTTGGCAGCACTGTCGTCGATAGCATTTCCATCACTGTCGCGCAGAGGAGGCATTGATTGTCTTGCCGCTAGTACATTTTATATACGACCAGAATCTCTCTGGACTTTCTGCCAGGTTTCGAGACAAAATTTCGTTATGGAAACTGTTATAAGCATCTCGCACTGAAGACCGCATTAAATTTCGAGCTTCTGTAAAAGATCACCAATCTCGGAGATTTTGCGTTCGTTTAAATTTGGCATGTTATTTTCGTTGTTTCTACAACAGTGCTCTGACCCGTTTTGTGTACCAAGGAGGATCAGCCCCGTCGTTTGTTAACTCTTTGAAGGGCAGGCAAAACTGTTACTAACCACATACGTAGACGGTTTCAATGGGCAGTGGTCACTGTGGCTAACCACATAATATTTTCTCCCTTTACCGCTCAGGGGCCAGTAGTCTCTCTGCCAACCACCTAATTGTTGCCTAAAATGCCGATAGATGGCAGTGCAGGTCTTCTACGAGAACTTTTGCCGCGTGTTGAGAACAATAGTTGATACTTCTTCATTGTTAGCACTGTTCTTGGAAGCGGCGTGAAGTATCCTCTGTAGCTCTTCTTTATACGACTATTTTTGGTACGTAATTGCTTATATTTATGTGTTGAACACATATAAGTCTACGTGTAATTTAACTTTAAATTGAAATAGAATTTTCCATGTTTTACAATTTTCTGTGTAGTTAGTGCTGCTAACCACCGCCCTTCTGCTCCACCCAGTATATTTTCTTCGTCTCCATCAAGTATGTCTAGCCGAAAAGGAATAACTGAGGACGAATGTTAACGAATTTTATTTGAAGAAATGTCTTTTAGTGACAGCAGTGATGACAGTGATGGCAGTGATGGAAATGACCCCACATTCACGACAAGCAGTGCAAGTTCTAGTGTTGTATGCAGTCATGTGGTTCTAAATTTAACCAGTAGTCTTCATAGAAAGAATCATATTATTTTCATGGACAATTATTTTACATCATATGATCTGTTCAAGGACCCAAAATCCAATGATGTGTACGCTTGTGGAACAATAAATCCCAGAAGGAAAAACATACTAAAACTCAAGGAGGAAAAGGAACTGGGAAGAGGGGAGTTCGATTACAAAATAAGCAATGATGGCATAGTAATCTATAGATGTAAAGATAACAGGGCAGTCAACTTGATTTCAACAGGTCATTCACCATCAGGTGTGTCCACAGTAATTCGAAAAATGAAAGATGGAACAATAACCAATATCACTCGTCCAATTGTATTGAAAGACTACAATTCCAGTATGAACCATGTGGATAATTTTGATCGACTAAAGTCAGACTATGCTATTGACAGAAAAAGCAAGAAATTGTGGATGGCACTGTTTCTTCCCTTTTTAGACTGCAGTGTGACAAACGCGTTCATTATGCACAAAGAAATCGAAATGGAGCAGTTCTCCAATTAAGACTTCCGTCGAGAGGTGTACAAAATCTTGTTGGCTCCAAAAATAGTTTCAGTGGCAGCTAAGTTTGCTTCTGTATCCCAAACTAGTATGGCAACCCAGATCAAATCACACAAATCATACGTAGACGAAAGTACTCGCCACGAAAGCAGTAAACAACAACTAGTTCACTCATCATCTAGAAGATGCGCAGTTTGTAGTTCAAAGAAAAATCCAGTGCGAACAGTGTGGATGTGTTCAGTGTGCAAAGTACCTTTGTGTCTGAGAGCAGGCAAGAACTATTGCAAGAGATACCAAGAAAATTAAAATCTAGTTATTTCAAAGTTCAACCACCAAATATCGAATTTGTATACTGTAATGGGGTGGTGGTTACCTGTAGTGAGCACATTTAATGTTAATATTTTGTTGTTGTTTAAGTGAATTTTTACAAATTCTATGAATAAAACATGCCAAGACAATAAAACAAATGTGTTACAAGTAAAAGAAATTTGAAATTTGCAAATAATTTTTCTTGCCCCACTAGGGTAAGTTTTAGTGGTGTTTCCCTGCCCCTCAAAGAGTTAATTTATTCGGCATAAATCTCTCAATAACTGTCGATATTATTTCTTCGAATTCCAGCCACATCTGGTCTACACTTACATTGTTAATTTGGAAGGAGTGGAGATTGTGCCTCAAGAAGGCGTCAAGTTAATTTTCATCTGTTTTTTTGCGTAGGTGTATTTCTTGATTACTTCTGGATTTGCGCTATAGGGTATTGGGTTTCCGGGTTCCACTTAATAGCTTAGAGGTCCACTAAACACAGGACGCATCTACACTGGTACAAGGTCTGTGTGGAGAGAAGTGGGCGGTTTTTTATGTTAGAGAGTCTCGGGAAACAACAGGAAGGGCGTCGGTCTGAAAGTGTCCAGGACAAACATGGGAAAGGAGACCTAGAAACATTTGGTATCGTAGTTTTAAATTGTCATAGTTGTGTTGGAAAAGAACCAGAACTCCAAGCGCTAATAGAAAGCACTGAAGCACAAATCTTTATACGTACGAATAGCTGGCTAAATCTGGAAATAAGTACTGCAAATACTTTTACAAAGGCCCTAACCATGGTCAGAAGGTACAGATTAAATACCGTTGGCGGTGGAGTGTTTATTGCTGTCAGAAGTAGTTTACCTTGTAGTGAAATCAAAGTATATAATTTCTTTTGGTTAATATGGGTCTAGGTTATACTTGGAAACCGAAATAAATGAATAATTAGTTCCTTTTACCGATCCCCGGACTCAAACGACACAGTTGCTGAACAGGTCAAAGAAAACTTTTGCAAGACTACACTGGTCTTGTGGTTTGGTTTTAAAGACTGCAGGCGACAGTAAGTTTACACCCTGACACCAATTGCTTTAACTTGTAAGCCTTCCACTTGTCTGCCTGTCAATGTGTCTACTAAATTGATTCTGCCCATCTGACAGTGGTTGTTATTGATAATCTGAATAGGTGGTTATCACTTTTACCAAAATCTTAAATAAAACTTGAATGCTGAGAAAAATTAATGAAATGGTGTCCCTGTCACTATTGCAGTCAATTAGTGATCGGTAATTAATATATCAACTTATGATTAATCTCGTATAAAAATGAAAAGAGTATATTAATCATAAAATAGGACAGATAACACAAGTTAAGCGAGATGACAAATGAATCATGAACTATTGGCAACACAAATAGAAGCAACAAATAATTAGCAGTACACTGGGTGGCGTTTGCTTGGCCAATACTAAGGTTTATTTGTTTAATCTGTTTACCCTGGCTCAAAACATGGATAACGCAATCTGAAATTGTGTAACGCAGTATAGACTTTGATGGATTTATTCTACATAGAAGACACACTACGTTGGTGCAGCTGAGAACAAATGGAGACCCTGTGATTCTGTTTGTCCTAACAAGCTGGAGCAGCTATGGTGTATCCCTTTCTTGAGGCATAGCACTGTCCCAGGTGACAGTCATGCCACAAGCTTCTGCAAAGCAGCGATGTGACACTCCCGTTCATCAGTCATACCATGGACCAATTTCACTCACTTGTACAGCAGTGCACACAAAGAGGTCAAATGTCAAGGCGACCTGATATGAATAAGATTGTCCTCGGCACAGCAAGTTGTCTGAGATAATTGAGGTCCTAACTGTAGGTACAGCTGAAATTGTCTCTACAGGCTCCCCAGTCAGCACCAGTGCCAGCGCGATGTAATGCTCAGGAAGTGTCCCAAGTGCAACCCACTCATAACAAGAATCAAGACCAGAATCTCAAAAATGGTTCAAATGGCTCTAAGCACTATGGGACTTAACATCTGAGGTTATCAGTCCCCTAGACTTAGAACTACTTAAACATAACTAACCTAAGGACATCACACACATCCATGCCCGAGGCAGGATTCGAACCTGCGAGCGTAGCAGTAGCGCGGTTCCGGACTGAAGCGCCTAGAACCGCTAGGCCACATCGGCTGGCAAAAGAATCTCCTTTGATTGGTTGCTTGGTTGGTTGATTTGGGGCAGGGGACCAAACAGCGAGGTCATTGATCTCATCGGATAAGGGAAGGATGGAGAAGGAAGTTGGCCATGTTTCTTCAAAGGAATCATCCCAGCATTTGCCTGAGGCAATTTAGGGAAATGACAGAAAACCTAAATCAGGATAGCCAGACGGGGGTTTGAACCATTATCCTCATGAATGGGAGTCCAGTGTGCTAACAACTGTTACATCTTACTCCGTCAGAATCTCCTTTTCAGACTGGAGTCTGAATCAGAAGACCCATTTCTCCACTTGTCCCCTTCCATCAAAACTCGATTAACTTGAGAAGTGCAACAACCCAACCACACCAACATGGGTTTTGTGCCAATCATAAGGCTTCACAACACCATGTCTTCCCTCTATCTCGTCTACTCTACATTCATGGGCAATCCTAACCAAAGTTGATAATATTCTTTTCCCTGGCAAAGATGCAGCCAACCCTGACTCATAAATTTCTGCACAGGGAGGAGAAGATGTTACAATCCTGAACTGTGTTTTCCACAGCCACTTTAGGCAGCATGTTTTGGGCCTAAAGTGAGATTCATCACAGAGATCATTCTCTTGATGGGCTGAATGTTACAGCACATCCGACCAGGGCCTCTGCTAAACTGAGAGACGTACTTCCGTATCACGCTACAGACCATTTGCGAACAACCATAAATGTTGTGTACCATCCTAAAATTCTTCTGAAGACCTGAGGCTTCCCAAAAAAACTCAGTAAGTAGAGGGACGTCACCACTTAATGGCTTTGTCTATAGCACCTTGTCCAAGGCGAATATGGAAACTTCCAGATTTTGCAGAATGGGCGTTTACAGCACTTTCGAAACATCTTGGCTGGCGACTTACTTTCTCTCCTGGACCCTGGTCCCTTCCTTGACCAGACGCACCTAACAGGTAGATCCAGGTAGACAGTTCTTCACCTCTTTGGCTGTAAGCATTGTTTGCACACCGGCACGAGAAATTCTTGGGACCAGCACTTTGTGACCGGAAAGTGCTTTGAGGTGTTTCTCCCTCTAACAGGTGCATGTGGCTCCCAAGCACTAAATGTCCACTGATTCTTCTCAACTCCAGAAAGTACTATTGAAAGGAGAGCAACCATAAAGGTCCCACATGCATTAACAATGTACATGTGCCCATCATCATCTCACAGAAAATTATGTCTGGGGTGTAATAACAACATTACAGAATAGCGTTGAATAGGAAAATAAGTGAGAGAGTGACTTGTCCTCTCTCACTGCCGCTTACGTAAGGTTGTTTTCTACATGGGTAGTGTCTCACTTGAAAAGCAGAGGAAACATAAAACTACAGGGTGTTACAAAAAGGTACGGCCAAACTTTCAGGAAACGTTCCTCACACACAAATAAAGAAAAGATGTTATGTGGACATGTGTCCGGAAACGCTTAATTTCCATATTAGAGCTCATTTTAGTTTCGTCAGTATGTACTGTACTTCCTCGATTCACCGCCAGTTGGCCCAATTGAAGGAAGGTAATGTTGACTTCGGTACTTGTGTTGACATGCGACTCATTGCTCTACAGTACTAGCATCAACCACATCAGTACGTAGCATCAACAGGTTAGTGTTCATCACGAACGTGGTTTTGCAGTCAGTGCAATGTTTACAAATGCGGAGTTGGCAGATGCCCATTTGATGTATGGATTAGCACGGGGCAATAGCCGTGGCGCGGTACGTTTGTATCGAGACAGATTTCCAGAGCGAAGGTGTCCCGACAGGAAGACGTTCGAAGCAATTGATCGGCGTCTTAGGGAGCACGGAACATTCCAGCCTATGACTAGTGACTGGGGAAGACCTAGAACGACGAGGACACCTGCAGTGGACGAGGCAATTCTTCGTGCAGTTGACGATAACCCTAATGTCAGCATCAGAGAAGTTGCTGCTGTACAAGGTAACGTTGACCACGTCACTGTATGGAGAGTGCTACGTGAGAACCAGTTGTTTCCGTACCATGTACAGCGTGTGCAGGCACTATCAGCAGCTGATTGGCCTCCACGGGTACACTTCTGTGAATGGTTCATCCAACAGTGTGTCAATCATCATTTCAGTGCAAATGTTCTCTTTACGGATGAGGCTTCATTCCAACGTGATCAAATTGTAAATTTTCACAATCAACATGTGTGGGCTGACGAGAATCCACACACAATTGTGCAATCACGTCATCAACACAGATTTTCTGTGAACGTTTGGGCAGGCATTGTTGGTGATGTCATGAATGGGCCCCATGTTCTTCCACCTACGCTCAATGGAGCACGTTATCATGATTTCATACGGGATACTCTACCTGTGCTACTAGAACATGTGCCTTTTACAAGTACGACACAACATGTGGTTCATGCACGATGGAGCACCTGCACATTTCTGTCGGAGTGTTCGTACGCTTCTCAACAACAGATTCGGTGACCGTTGGATTGGTAGAGGCGGACCAATTCCATGGCCTCCACGCTCTCCTGACCTCAACCCTCTTGACTTTCATTTACGGGGGCATTTGAAAGCTCTTGTCTACGCAACCCCGGTACCAAATGTAGAGACTCTTCGTGCTCGTATTGTGGACGGCTGCGGTACAATACGCCATTCTCCAGGGCTGCATCAGCGCATCAGGGATTCCATGCGACAGAGGGTGGATGCATGTATCCTCGCTAACGGAGGACATTTTGACCATTTCCTGTAACAAAGTGTTTGAAGTCACGCTGGTACGTTCTGTTGCTGTGTGTTTCCATTCCATGATTAATGTGATTTGAAGAGAAGTAATAAAATGAGCTGTAACGTGGAAAGTAAGCGTTACCGGACACATGTCCACATAACATATTTTCTTTCTTTGTGTGTGAGGAATGTTTCATGAAAGTTTGGCCGTAACTTTTTGTAACACCCTGTATATTGAGATCTTGCAGTGGTAACATAACTGATAAGGACGACTTTGCCAACCAAGACCACGCAATGAAAAGCCATCCTAACTTGACCTCATTCAGCAGAGGTGTCACTCACACAAAGCTGCATGCCAGCAAGAATATATGAACATTTCTGTGTGCAGTATAATTTATGTGGACTGTAAGGTGATTGTTACGTTGCAGCCTTCAGATGAACAATTATGAAGCGGTTAAAAAGGTCTTGCAGCAGTATTTTTTCTCATTCAACAATTTTTGACGTCAGAGATGACTAATGTCCCTAATATGATTACAGTTCTGTGGAGCTTGAAACTGTTCTCTGCCTCAGTGACTTACCCCTGCTCAGTCATCAACCAGGCTTCAGTCCTCCGTAATATATACACTACTGGCCATTAAAATTGCTACACCACGAAGATGACGTGCTACAGACAGGAAATTTAACCGACAGGAAGAAGATGCTGTGATATGCAAATGATTAGCTTTTCAGAGCATTCACACTAGGTTGGCGCCATTGGCGACACCTACAACGTTCTGACATGAGGAAAGTTCCCAACCGATTTCTCATACACAAACAGCAGTTGACCGGCGTTGCCTGGTGAAACATTGTTGTGATGACTCGTGTAAGGAGGAGAAATGCGTACCATCACGTTTCCGACTTTGATAAAGGTCGGAGTGTAGCCTATCGCGATTGCGGTTTATCGTATGGCGACATTGCTGCTCGCGTTGGTCGAGATCCAATGACTGTTCGCAGAATATGGAATCGGTGGGTTCAGGAGGGTAATACGGAACGCCGTGCTGGATCCCAACGGCCTCGTATCACTAGCAGTCGAGATGACAGGCATCTTATCCGCATGGCTGTAACGGATCGTGCAGCCACGTCTCGATCCCTGGGTCAACAGATGGGGACGTTTGCAAGACAACAACCATCTGCACGAACAATTCGACGACGTTTGCAGCAGCATGGACTATCAGCTCGGAGACCATGGCTGCGGTTACCTTGACGCTGTATCCCAGACAGGAGCGCTTGCGATGGTGTACTAAATGGTGAACCTGGGTGCACGAATAGCAAAACGTCATTTTTTCGGTTGAATCCAGGCTCTGTTTACAGCATCATGATGGTCACATCCGTGTTTGGCGGCATCGCGGTGAATGCACATTGGAAGCGTGTATTCGTCATCGCCATACTGGCGTATCACCCGGCGTGATGGTATGGGGTGCCATTGGTTACACGTCTCGGTCAGCTCTTGTTCGCATTGACGGCACTTTGAACAGGGGACGTTACATTTCAGATGTGTTATGACCTGTGGCTCTACCCCTCATTCGATCCCTGCGAAACCCTACATTTCAGCAGGATAATGCACGACCGCATGTTGCAGGTCCTGTACTGGCCTTTCTGGATCTGGAAAATGTTCGACTGATGCCCTGGCCAGCACATTCTCCAGATCTCTCACCAACTGAAAACGTCTGGTCAATGGTGGCCGATCAACTAGCTCATCACAATATGCCAGTCACTACTCTTGATGAACTGTGGTATCGTGTTGAAGCTGCATGGGCAGCTGTACCTGAGCACGCCATCCAAGCTCTGTTTGACTCAATGCCCAGGCGTATCAAGGCCGTTATTACGGCCAGAGGCTATTGTTGTTCTGGGTACTGATTTCTCAGGATCTATGCACCCAAATTGCGTGAAAATGTAATCACATGTCAGTTCTATTTGTCCAATGAATACCCGTTTATCATCTGTATTTCTTCTTGGTGTAGCAATTTTAATGGCCAGTAGTGTAAAACAGACAACAACTGTAGCTTAAGAAACACATTCATTCTCAAAATCTAAAAAGTAGCATGTGTAATCTGTTGTGTTATTTCCTAGAGTAGTGTAATATTTTTTCTACTACCTACAAGACGTTTGCATATCACGCTTTTCACGCAGAATTTACGTAGATGCATGACAAATAATCTTTACAAATAACACTGTATCAAAAACTAAGGCAGTTTCACAAGAAAATGTGCAGAATTGCATAAATTAACAGTTACATGAAACATCCTACCCATCCCTCCACAAGTGTCCCTGGGGAGACAATTTAAATTTACGAAGTCACAAGGGCCGAACACACACTAAACACATGTACAAGTTGTCTTTGGACTGGCTGGATCATAAGGTGCAAGGAGCTTGAGCCAGAGTAAGGATTACCCTTCACTCAGCATGTGATGTAGGATGAGCAGCAGTCGGCTCTGGTTCCCCATCTTCTTCTTGGCAGCGTCAGGGCGCCAGCCGAGCTGTTGGTATCGTCTCGACCTGGCAGAAATCGGCTGTCTGGCGTGCTGTCAGATGTGACAGAGACAACATCTGGTGGGAGGAAATGAGACAGCAGTGTTGATGGATGGTACCCAACGTTTCCAACACGCGAAGTGACGGCACTGTCCCCATCTTGCCTCTCGACCTGATAGCTAAAGGAGTCCAGTATTCCCTCATATTATGTCGTGAGACAGCACTGAACTTGGTGCACAACCTGTCTCCTAGTGATGAGTTCTTGTCTCTCAGTGTGCCAGTGGCTAATGTGTGATGTCTCCACAGGTGCCAGTGCTCATCTGCCTCGTAGTGCATGCTGCAGGAGCAACTCTTCCAGATGATGGCCATCAGACTGCACAACATCTGTAGAGGGGTTGTCTGCCTGGGGTATTCCTCTGGAACTTATTGTGGCGGCAGCTTGTTTGCAGGTACCTCAAGGATGTGGCGTGACATCAGGGATAAGCCTCCAGTCTCGTGGGTTCCGTTCACAACCACTTGGCGGGTAGTTTCTGTTGGGTTTTAGTTATTTGGCACCAGGCTATCAGCAAGGCTCTTGAGGGAGTGGCGTGACATCAGAGGTGGGCCACCCTTGTCCAGCAGGCCGCCTCCATTAATAGGTGGCTAGGGTAAGCTGGTTAATGGCAGTCATGGCGCATGGTGCAGTTTCCCCTCGACTTTCACTCTTGTTTGGCTGCTAAGGTGACTGGTTGTCCCCCAGCTATCCTGGAATTCATTCAGCACTGCCCTCTGACTCTCCGCTTGGCGGCATTCTGGCTGCTTTGATGGCTCCCAAGATCTGCACACTCCACATATGCTTCAGTGCCAAGTCCTTATTTAGGTTTTTTTACGGACAGTTTCTTATGATTAGAACAACCACACAAAAACGAGTTTTTTTTAATAACTACATGAAACTATAAATGATTATTTGTGCGTTTGTAATAAAATAAAAGTAAGAAACAAGTATCATAGTATTGAATAAACATGACATCCTTAACAGTTACAATGGTCTGAAAAATATGATGTGAAGTGTTTCTGGTCTGTGTGTGAGTTGTGTTGGCACCATTTTACGTTATGCATACCCCTATGTTAGGCCGACACTGCATCCACTCATCACTCAAACGTATTCACTCCACACAACACTAAGTATTAACTTATTTTCTTTACCCATCACCTGTCAACTTTTCCTCTAAATCCTCTCTACTCTTAGATTTTGCCTTCGTCACATATACTCCTGTTCATAGTACTTCCGACAGCATTATCACCCAATTCCGAAGCGGTCTGAAACCTCGCTCCTGTTCGTCTGTGTAGAAGCTCTATCTTGTGACCATTCCCCAGGTTTCGCATATCTGAAACTCATAAATGTCATTATTTCCTGCGTGCATGCTGCTTAACGTGTTACAAAAATGTCTCCATTCTTCTTCTTGTTGGATCGCCGCTTTAATAAAATACAAATAATTAAATTAGTTCTGCAATGTAGGCTGATCTTCATCCTCATCATGGTCCGCTTCTTATTATTGCCCTCCTTTTCCTGAGCCTGAGGTACGTCACACCACAGTGACTCGCACTGTACGTGCTCTCGCCTCATTATATGCAATTTTCCCACGGCGCCGGCAAAATGCAAAGACCTCGAGAAAGGCTTCATCGCACAACTGGCAATGGCCCAGGATCTCAGCGGACTTAGCGTCTCCGCGCACCTAATGCGTTGGCAGATAAATCCACACATAACACACCTGAAAATCGAGACAAACAGGCACAATGGTATGGTCGCAATCTCGTCACTGCAAACAGCTAAAAGCAACGTACACTCACCTCTTCGGCGGTGCTCAAGCTACCACGGAAAAGAACGAAAATAATTTCACAGACCATAGTGACATTATACAAGACAATGCTACAAGAATTATACAGCTGAATTACATGTTCATAATGCGATCGTTTGTTAACTAAACTTCTTGTTCTGGTTGGAGGGTGACACTGTGGTCCAAAGACATAATGGCCATTTCTCACATACGTAAAATGCTGGTTGGACAAAGAACTCAGTTTATCAATGTGGATGGGTTGTCATGCCAAAGACAGTGTCGGTTTATACTGGGAGTTGTCACTTATGACGAATTTCTATTCAATCCTCACTTTGATTATCAAGCAGGCAGGGAACGCGTTGATTTGTTGATGTAACAACCACGCAACTCGTTTGACCATGTTCCACAAGGTGTCATACCGTAAGCTAATAAATGTCAGTTACAAATGCATCAAATATAGAAATTCAGTAAATGAATGATTTATAAGCACTACACGATATCACATAGAATTTACTAACCCATTTAAGTTCTATGTAACAACTGATTCTGACCTAACTGAACTACTTATTCTACAAATGGTTTTACATGACAGATATGGTGAGTACCAAAGGATTTCCTTGGTTTCAAGGGCTCGAGTTTTTGTTTGTTAGACAGACGGAAACTTTTAACTAACACGTTCTGACCACTGCGGAATTCTCTTACGCGTGCTTTTTTATCCCAGATCTCTTTTCGTTTCGCTTCCACCTCACACAATTTCCTGAGAGCCAGGTCAACAATTTGGTTCTGTTGCACTCGGTTTCTCAGGGGAAAGTCTACGACTTCACGGATTAGATCTCTGGGTTGCCTGTTCTTGAGAACAGTTACTGTTGCTGTCTTAGTGACTCCATATGGAAACTCGTCCATCATGTCCTGGAAGTCGCACTGGAAAACATCCCAGGTGGCGAGTCGTTTTGCTCTGCATATATGGCAAAGGGTTCCCAGGCTTTTCATTATCCTCTCTGGTGGGAACGATTGGGGATGTCATATGGACGCGTATATTGGTTTAATCCTGTGTTTTCTTAACATTGCTTTCCAGCTCTCTGACCGGAACTGGGGTCCATTGTTGGAGATAATCCTATCTACATTACCTACTTGGGTCGGGAAATCTTTGCAGAAGGCTCTGCATACTGTCAGTTTCAGTTGCCTTTTTCAGATGACACACTTTGACGTCAACTCCACTGCTACCAGGATGTAACTATATCCTCTACCCGCGTGTACAAGAAGACCCATGAAATCTGTTGCAGCGAGGTGTTTTAGTTTCTATGGAATTATTGGATGTAGATGTGACTGCATTGTCACCGTAACGTGCTTTCATATCTGACAGGCTTTACACACCTCCAAACCCTCCGAATTCTTCTACCCACATCTTTAAAGTGACACGGTGTTTTTAGTTTCCGGTAGCATTTCATGGCGCCATAATGTGTGTAATTAACGTGAGTGTGCCAAGTGACCTTGTTCACAAGTTCATCTGGCATGCAAACATGCAAGGGCGCTCCTTCTCCTCCACTGCGAATGAACAAGATTCCCTTTCGCAATAGACGGAACTGTTTGAGCTTAGTTTCCGTCATGTCTTTTAACCTCTTCTTTAGAGCTGGGTCCTTGTCTTGTTCCCTGCTAATGTCCTTTCGACTCGTGGTGACATAACTCTCAGACGCCACATTTTCAGCATAATACAGACTGTAGCGTTCTTCTTCTAGTGGGTTTTTGCTACTTCTTATTAATCCCACAGGCGAATGTGACAGCGCACCCGCGACGATGTTCTCCTCCCCTGGTACGTGCATAATTTTAAAATATTACTCCTGTAGCATGAGTGCCCATCTCGTCAATCTCTTATTACAGAGCTTTGCCGTGAGTAAGAGCTCCACGGCTTTGTGAAGACTCTTGTTTTTATCCCATACAAGAAAAATTGAAATTTTTCGAAGATAAACACGACCTCCAAAGCTTCCAACTCTATTACGGAGTAGTTTCTCTCGCATATACTGAGAACACAGCGTCCAAAAGCGATGGGCTTTATGCACCATCTTCCCCCTTGCTGATGTCTCTCGAAGGTCACTACGCCAAGCGCAGAGTACGATCTGTCCGTCGTCAAGCAAAATTCCTCGGCCAGGTTGGGTTGCAACAAAATCGGTGTATTAACCAGCGCGGATTTAAGGATCTGGAATTCATCTTCTGCCACATCGCCCCAGTCCCACAGCATCTTGTTGCCAATGAGCTGGCATAATCGCGGCTTGGCTAGTTTCTTCACATGAATGAATCTCTTGCAGAAATTTGCGACACTGAGAAAGCCACAGAGTTGCTTCTTAGTTATTGGCGTTGCAAATTTGGTAATTGCCTCGATCTTGTCCGTATCTTCCTTCCACGGTGATGATATGGCCAAAGAATTTTACTCATGAGGTCCCAATGCATGACTTGATGATATTGGCAGTTATGCAGCATTCCTTGAAGGTCTGTAGTATTTCCTTAAGATTGCATTGTGCCCTCTCCACGTCGGTTCTGCAATCAAGAGATCGTCTATTAAGTGGTGACCCTTTCTTTAAGGAATCCTTTATTATACTATCGAGTCCCCTAATGAAGGCAGCTGAGGACACGATTAACCAGGTTAGCAGCCGTTTGAATCGTAACATTTACCGAAGGCGAGGAATGCAGTGTGGTTCCTGAAGTTTGGGTGAAGTGTAATTTGTCAGAAACTGGGCTGCAAGTCGAGGGACGAGAATACTCTTACGCGATGGGAGTTTTGTCCGAGCTCCTCCAGCTTCTCGGGGCGATCTGTTTCTAGTTCTACGATGGTATTAATTTGGCGTGAATCCAGCACCAAGTGGATTGAGCCGTCGCACTTTTCTACTACCGTGAGGAGGTTGTTGCACGTGGAGATTACAGGTTCAATGATGTCGTCGTCTAGCATCCTCCTGATCTCTACGAAAACCTTGTGGCAGTAGGCGAGTGGAATCTCGTACAACGTTCAATACGGCCTGCTCTTGGCTCAAGAAATTCATGCCGAATATTATTTAAATTTCCTGCGAAGGGGCGACCGGAAAGTTCATTTCCTAGGTGTGCCCTTGGCAGCTGAACATTAACCGGGTTTGTGGCTGCATCTCCGCGTGCTATCCTCTAACAGTGATTTTCGTTTTCTTCAGCTGAGTGCTGGCCATGGGTGATTCGCAATAATCTCTTGTACGCACGTTCCGATATCACTGTAACGTGGCTTCCACTGTCCACACTCCAGGTAGCGTCATAACTTCTTTTTCCTCATGCAGTAGCTCCCTTGTGTCTTTATATTCTAACATGCTGATGCTCATTTCGATGGTTTCTGCGGCCTTGCTTAAGGTTGTATCCACAGCTACCGAGCATCAGTTTCTATTGAGGCTTCTGCTGCGTTTCCCCTGTGACGGGTTAGGTGGCCTAATCTGGATATTTAGACTTGTTGGTTATTTTGTTGATATAGACTGTTATTCTCCCAGTTGTTTCTTTGCTGCTGCGGTTCTCTAGTATCCCACTGGAAGTGATTTTGTTTTCGTGGTTCTTCCCAGTTTCCGTTTTGCCATTTGTTGTAATTGCCTCGTCTACCTCCGTTCTCCAATGGTGGCTGGTTATTCCCTCTATAGTTCGAGCTGTTGTTTCCCAGTAATCGATATTTTCCTCCTTTTCGTCTGTCGTCGTTCCTTTCTGACGAGCCTTGTCGATTGCGGCCATTGTTTCTGTTCCTGCCTCTTGCCTTTTGTATTTCGTTGACATAGTATAATTCGCTTATTGCGCTCTTGATTGATTCAGTGGAATCGTTGCACCATCAGATAAGAAGTTGTTGGTAGTGCAGAGGTAATTTGACGTAACAGCGCCTCATAATTATCTTTGGACTGTGCGGCTGGTTCAAACACCGATTCTTCTTAGCTAGCGACTCAAAGAACTTGATTAGACTACAGAATTCCGACTCTTCTAGGTCTTCTCCCAGCACAGTCTCATGCTTCATTGTTTCTTGCATGTCCTGTGACCAACATGTGTTAAGGAACAGCCGGCCGTGGTGGCCGAGCGGTTCTAGGCCCTACAGCCTGGAACCGCGCGACCGCTACGGTCTCAGGTTCGAATCCTGTCTCGGGCATGGATGTGTCTGATGTCCTTAGGTTAGTTAGGTTTAAGTAGTTCTAAGTTCTAGGGGACTGATGACCTCAGAAGTTAAGTCCCATAGTGCTCAGAGCCATTTGACCCATTTTTTGGTAAGGAACGCCTCCTTGAACTCTTTGTATGAGCGACAACATTCCGCAACACTGCGTATATGTTCCGCAATCGACCACTCTGAAAATGAGCAGATAAATTCCAGCTTGTATTTCAGTGGACACGGTTCTGGTGGCACTTTATCGTATTGAGCAATCCAACTTTTTCGATGCAATATATTGTTATTCTCTTTGTATACTTAGAAATTTTGAGTGGATAAGAAATATTTGTAGTCGAATGGTTCGACATTTCTTGCGAACCTCGTTTCTGTAGCATACGTCTCCACAAATCGGTGTCAAAACGATACTTGTGCTCTGTTAAGGCTTCGCGGAGTAATGTTGCCGTCCGCCGAAGACGTGCACAATTATGTCCTGGTTCGGTTTCTGCCGTACTTTGCGTCACCGACTGGCGCGCTCTGTCGTGCGCCCTATGGCGGCTGGTGTGTTCTCCTGCGGCATTCGCCTTTGTGCCGGTGATATAACCTCAGATTGCGCACTGAAATGTCATAATGCATGCTCTTATCTCCTTCCATCTTCACAAGGGAGTGCTACCGTACCACATTGTGATTCTAATTACGCCACGTGCTCACGTGCCTGCTGGGCGTCTTTCGCTAGCCCGTCTTGTTGTGAAGTGATTGTGGTCCGCTCTTCTTTGACTTCTGATATTAATGCCCGTTTGTTCTCGATCAGTTCGATGCGCTTTACGTTCTCGCAAATTTTTTCTTGTATTTCCTGGGCAATTCTTGTTCCCTGTTTTTGGAGCATGGCAAGAACCTTTTCAGTTTTGTACATTTCGGTTTAGCCCGTTTTACTTGTTCTTTAGCTAACAAAGTGTCCTTGCGTGCACCTTGGGCTACTCATCATGCCGCCCAGGCATCGCATTTCGCCTCGTTCGCGACCTTTCCGGTCTCTGTTGATGTTTTCTACCTCTTCTTTAACACCTGAGACCTCCTTCTTAACCTGTTCTGTACTTTCAACCTGAGCGATTAATTCCTTAATCTCCTTCGTGACTATCTCCTCTCTCTCCTGCCTCTTCGTCTTTGCTTCTTGCATCTTCTTCTCCGCATCGCCTCTCTTCCTCTCCGCTTCCTGCATGAATCGCATGAGAGCGTCAAATTGAGATCCTCCGCTGATACCTCCAGGACTAGGCGAACGCGATTCCATCGCTCTGTGGCGTTTTTTCGTGAGTCTCATCTACTACTCTCACTTCCAGTACATCTTGCCTGGCCTGCAGAGTCTACAAGGCACTCTGCTGTTGTTTCACCTTCGCCTTCGTTGCCTGACTGAATTACCTCGTCATAATCAGAAAATTCTGCATTCGACATATCCGCAAGGTCAGCTACTGCATTCGACTGAGAATTATCTGCAACTTTTTCTTGATCGATCTTGCCGGTTCGACGTTCATCCATTTGTGACAAGATTCGAATACCCTCACTATGTTGGAACAAACGTGCCTTGCTTCTAGTAAGCATGATTTCAAATTCCTACTCCCCAGGGGTTTCAGCTGCTACTCATCGCAATGCCACACAATTCTGCCCTGAAATTTGTTCTACTGAGCCGTTAATTCTGAATCCGTGACAACATACAATCCCTATGGTAACATACATGAGCCTCAAATAATCTACCCCATTCTCCGCCAGGAACAATCAACAAGTGACACCGAAGCCACAACAACAAACGACTGAAAATACAAACAAACAACACAAAAAATTACAAAATATCAATGTATGTAGCGCGAGCAACTCTTACATTTACGCGACTCTAGTTTACCGTAGTACACCAGATGAATTTCAGCATGGAAAAACAGAAACCTAGTAGCAGAAATGGCATCTGACTGTCACAAAAGGTGCCATCAATTCAGGATTCTGGCAGCGGTCGCCAAATTGCAACACTACACTGGTCTTGTGGTTTGAATTGAAAGAGTACAGACGACAGTAAGTTTTAACCGTGACAGCAACCGCTTGAACTTGTAAGCCTTCCACGTGTCTGCTGCATGAATTCTGCCCTCTGACAGAGGTTGTTATTGTTAGCCTGCACTGGAGGTTATCACTTTTATCAGAATCTTAAATAAAACTTGGATGCTGAGAAATAACGAAATGGTGTCCTTGTCGTTATTGTAGTCAGTTAGTGATGGCTGATTAATATATCAACATGGGATTAATATTTTATAAAAATGGCAAGAGTTTATTAATCATAAAACCGGACGAAAACACATCTTAAGCGAAATGACAAATAAATCATGAACTGTTGGCAACGAATAATTAGCACTGCACTGAGTGGCGTTTGCTTGGCAAAGACTAAGGTTTATCTGTTTAACCTATTTACTCTGGCTCAAAACATGGAAAACGCAATATGAAGTCAAATGCCAATTTTCGCACCATACAGATACCTATTCTCAATCGTTTTGCAATTTGTTTTGATCTTATGGTGACTTTACTGGAAGGAACAGCAAAGGGCCTATAACACTTCTGTTTCACTCGATGACTTTCCGTCAATAACTACGAACTGTGGCCTTCTCTGACAGGAAATCACGAATCCTGTCTCATAACTGAGACGACATTCCATAAGCACGCAATTTCGCTACAAGCTGCTTGTGTCGTACAGAGTCAATAGCCTTCCGGAAATCCAGAAATACGGAATCAATGTGAAATCCCTTGTCAATAGCACTCAATACTTCGTGCGAGTAAAGACTAGTTGTTTCACAAGAACGATATTTTCTAAATCCGTTTTGACTGTGTGTCAATACATCGTTTTCTTCGAGGTAATTCATAATATTCGAACACAATATATGTTCCAAAATCCTGCTGCATATCGACGTTAATGGTATGGGCCTGTAATTTAGTGGTTTATTCCTACTACCTTTCTTGAATATTGGTGTGATCTGTGCAACTTTCCAGTCTTTCAGTACGGATCTTTTGTCAAGCGAACGGTTGTTTGATTGTTAAGTATGGAGGCATTGCACCAGCATACTCTGAAACGAACCTAATTGGTATACAGTCTGGACCAGAAGACTAGCCTTTACTTATGTTGGCGCTGTTGTTGATTCGAATTCTGGAATATTTGCTTCGTTTTCTTTTGTGAAGGCTTAGTAACTCTGCTTTGGCAACACTGTCTTCGAAAGTATCTTCATTGCTGTCGTGCAGTGGAGGCATTGATGGTGTCTTGCCGCTAGCATATTTCACATAAGACTAGACTCTCTTTGGATTTTCTGCTAGGTTTCGAGACAAAGTTTCGTTATGGAAGCTATTATAAACAACTCGCATTGATGTCCGCGCTAAATTTCTAGCCTCTGTAAAAGATCACCAGTCTTGGAGATTTTGCATAAGCTTGAATTTGGAATGGTTTTTTTTTTGTTGTTTCTGCAGCAATGTTCTGACTCGTTTTGTGTACCAAGGAGGCTCAGCTCCGTCGTTCGTTAATTTATTTGGTATAAGTCTATCAATTGCTGCCGATACTATTTGTTTGAATTCAAGCCACACCTGGTCTACACTTGTAATGTTAATTAGGAAGAAGTGGAGATTGTCTCTCAGGAAGGCGTCAAGTGAATTTTTATCTGCTTTTTTGAATAGGTATATTTTTCGTTTGTTTTTGGAGAATTTGGGATAGCAATATTCAGTTTCTCTATGATAGTTCAGTGTTTACTAATCCCTGTATCCGTTTTGATGTTTCTTATTAACTCAGGATTATTTGTTGCTAACAGGTCAAGTGTGTTTTCACAACCGTTTATTATTCGCATGAGCTCATGAACTAACTACTCGAAATAATTTTCAGAGAAAGCGTTTAGCAAAATTTCAGATGATGTTTTATGCATAACATCGGATTTAAACATGTATTTTTGCCAACATATCGAGGGTAAATTAAAGTCACCACCAACTATAATAGTATGAGCTGGGTACGTGTTTGAAATCAAACCCAAGTTTTCTTTGAATCTTTCAGCAATTGTATCATCTGAATTGGGAGATCGGTAAAAGGATCCAGTTATTATTTTATTTTGGTTACCAGCAATGACCTCTGCCCCCAGTAACTAACAGGGACACACTAGTTCAATTTCGCGACAAGATTAATTGCTTCTAACAGCAACAAACACTTTACCGCCAACTGTGTTTAGCCTGCCCTTTCGGAACACCGTTAGGTTCTTCGCAAAAATTTCGGGTGAACTTATCTCCGGCTGTAGCGAGCTTTCAGTGCCTATAACGATTTGAGCATCAGTGCTTTCTATTAGCACTTCGAGCTCTGGTACTTTTCCAATACAGCTACGACAATTGACAACTGTTATACCGATGGTTCCTGTATCTACGTTCTTCCTGTGTTGGGCCTCATCCTTTGTGACTGAAGCCCTTTTTGTGTTTCCTGAGACCCTCTAACCTAAAAAACCGCCCAGTCCACGCCACACAGTCCCTGCCAGCCACGTAGCCGCCTCTTGCGTGTAGTGGACTCCTGATATATTCAGTGGAACCAAAAACCCAAGCACTCTATGGCACAAGTAGAGGAATCTGCAGCCTACACGGTTGCAGAACCGTCTGAGCCTCTGATTCAGACCCTCCACTCGGCTCTGTACCAGAGGTCTGCAATCGGTCCTGTCGACTATGCTGCAAATGGTCAGCTCTGCTTTCATCTCGCAAGAAGGACTGGCAGCCTTTACCACTTCTGTTAGCTGCTCGAAACCAGAGAGAATATCTTCCAATCCAAAGTGATATACATCATTGGTAGCGACGTGAGCCACCACCTGCAGTTGGCTGCACCCTGTGCTCTTCATGGTATCCAGAAAGACCTGTTCCACATCTGGAATGACTCCACCCAGTATGCTCATGGAGTGTACATTGGCTTTCTTCCCCTTCTTGGCAGCCATGTCCCTAAGGGGCTCATAATGCGCCTAACGTTGGAGCTCCCAACTGTCAATAATCTCAACCTCTGTGATTGCTCGGATCTTGCAGGCTGAGCGATTTCCTCTGAAACAGGACAGGCGACAGCATCTGTCTGAGCGACAGTGTGAACCACAGACAGCACCTGGAACCTGTTTATCAGACTAACCGGGGAGGCCTTACGTGTGGCCCCCTGGGAAGTCTTTTGCCATGCCACAGGGCGACCTTCCACTCGAACACAGGGGAGGGGTCAACCTCAGTGCGAGCAATAACTGGGCTGGCAACCAGTGACGACCGATCAGAGGACTCAGACGTGCTGAATGTCTGTTGGATCCCGACAGCCGCCCCACAACAGTGGTGCCCATCCACTGCAGCTTCAAGCTGTGTAACCAAAGCCATCACTGCCTGGAGCTGAGAGAGAAGTGTCACCAACTCGGCTTGCAACTGCACACAACAATCACAATCCCTATCCATTACTAAATACTGTGGAAAACTAAACTCCCCAGATAAACGGACTATCGGCTATGAAACTCTACTATAGACGTTCACGAAAACGCAGGAACTGTTTCTAATAAATTAGATTAATAAGCAGAGATTCAAAAACCTAACTACCAAAGCACTCAGGTGAAACTAAATAATTTGCCCCTGATTAGGAACTTATAATATGTCACAAAATCGGTTTACTTTCCCATGCAAACGAAAACGCGAGAACTGTGGCTATTAGATGTTAAATTAACACGCAGAAACTCAAGAAACTAAACTATGCTGGCCGGGGTGGCCGAGCGGTTCTAGGCGCTACAGTCTGGAACCGCACGACCGCCCGGAAGTAACAAATCCTGCCCCCCCCCCCCCAATCCTCTTCCCATCATGTGCAAAACATAGGACCTTAAACTGCAATTTATTAACCAAGGACCCCAATTCAGCAGTTAATTCCTTATCATGGTCGTCTAACTTTAATAACCTTAAATCAGATATCCGGTTGGTTAAATGTATCAACTGTGCCCACACCCTATCTAACTGACTGCCACTAGGTTGAGTGCCCTCTAAAAAGCCGATGTTGTCCTCAAGACTGCTAACAGCTTTAAACAAAAACTCAATGACTGCCTTTGTCGCACCCACAATATCTGGCGTGACGTCAACAGGCTGAAGAATGCTAGCATGCAAGTGGGCTACTAAGTCCAGAAAACTACCCTCAATAGGCTGGCGTCTTATCACCAGCTCATAAGTGAAGTGTTAACTCCTCAATAGGCCAATCCCGGGACACTGCCTGACTGCGATCACAGAGTAGATCACCTAAACCAGAACACAATACCAAAGGCAGAAATCCTACAACACTAACAGAGCTTAATAAATCAAACCAACAGAAACTGAAATGGCGATATCACAATCGTAACCACACTCTGCTACCAGTTGAAACCTGGTGGTCAAGGGAAGGCAGGATTCGGTTACGATTGTTGGCAGGTCCATAATCAGTTACTATTGGTTGCCTTTTGCAATTACACACAATTTATTTTAAACCAGTAATTCCAGACTCAACAATAAATAAAAAATACCACACATTTTTAATGAAGGAAATAAACAAAAGCATAAATAATTGTGATTTTGGTGAGTTACAATTTAGCAAATCACCATTAAATATAGATACAACAGATAATGTTTTAAAATCAAACGACTGTGATCTGGGCAGAAGGCCTTACACGCCAGGAATGGCAGTAAATAAGGTCGTAAAAGCTTACTGCGTAAATACCAACACCAAATTAGAATTTTAAGGCAAGCGACCACAATCATAGCTGAAGGCCTTATACGCCAAGAATGGCAATATATTAACAATTGTTTAAGAACTCTCTGCAATTTACATCTTGCGGGTATTGAAATATTAAGGTAAGTCACCGCAAACACAGCAGAAGGCATCAGACACAAGGACTGACAGTAAATACAAAAACCAAATTTGAATTTTAAGGCAAATGACCACAATCACAGCTTAAGGCCTTACACGCCAGGAACGGCAGTAATATAAAAAAATTTGAAACCTGCTGTAAAACAGGAAATACAATAGCAAAAGTTAATTAAAAATACAAGCAACTGATCCAGACGGTGCTCCAAGTATCGACCTCTGAGCAGGTCCGGCAACAAACACTTTCGCGAGCAATGAGATAGGCAGCCAAGAGTTGCATTCACTTCACAAGATAGTAACTCAGACTGGTGGCAGTCTAACGAATGACTAATGATAATCTTGCTGAAGCTATCTGACGTCCGATGAACCAAATGCAACGATGGAACAATACGCCAAAGCCGGAACTGGCAGTCTGCACTACGTCCCCAGAATACTGTGTTTAGAGCGCCCAGAGCGAGAAAGGAACCACTACCACTAGAGTAGAAAGCACTCCACTCGCTGTCCTTCGCCTCGGCGACACTACGAGCAGCAACTCAAACCCAAGCCACTGGGTAATCGCGAGATATCACAATGGTGGAGGTTTCTCTACTTGGATTGAAATGCACTCATCTTAAAGTTTGCTGGATCCAGTTTACGACGAGGTCGTGCACCCTCATGACCACAGCCCTTCCATCCAGCTGTCCATGCGTGCCGCCAGCGGTCCCGGGGTGTTCTGGCACTGCGAAGACCTGGCTCCTACTGAGTACCCAACCGAACTGGCCCCTCTCACATGACTCGAAAAAAAAACAACGTCTCCCCAAAGATAGGGCAACAGTTACTACATATCGATAACCGCCGCTGCCGCCCCTAGTGGACAGGCAATGCTTGCGAAACCGAGTGGCGCCAGTCAACACGAGAAGAAGACAAACAACCGCAACCATGCCAACTAAACGATACTGTCTGGCCTCCAACCGAGGGCGGAAACCTACAAACAGCACCAACGCGAGGTGCAGAACGGCTCAAACGAAGAAAGACAGATTAGTAGCTAACGAAAATCCCATTGTCACTACAAAAAATATAATTTCTTCACTTATGTCCTTGCAAGCCAGTAGAATTACTCCTTCGTCGGTTATAAATGACTCTTAAAAATTATATTATTACATTTAAATAAAATCTGTAGTTATTTCCCTCCATATGTACAAAAGTTTTGCATAGTAATCAAACACCAAAATAGTTTCCCATTTGTGTTCTAACATTTGCCAAATATTCATTCGCGTGGAACTGAGTGCGCTACATAAAATTTTATTCAAGCTCCGAAGCAATTTCTCGTTCGTCACTCTGGCTACAGGCTTTCTGCCGACGCTCCAAAGTGAGTTTGGGCTGAGGAAAGAGAACTGTGTATTCTGATCATTTAAGACTCTGAGAACCATAAGGGCTAAAGCACATCGTTATCGAGCTCACATTTAAGTGGATATCAGAAAACCTGAGAGACAGATTTTCATGAATGCTGATAAATACAATGCGAGACTGCAGCTCAGGTAAACCTGAATCTCCATAAGGTCAACAGATGTCAGGAGCATGAATAAATGTCGACGATGATGTGCTTTAGGATCTTATGGTTCTCAGCCCCTCATGTGTTTCCTGGGAGTCGTCCCGTGTCGACAATCATTGGCTTCCTCGCTTTTATCCTGAGGTGGCAGTGCGGTTTGAAGATGTAACTGTCGCTTTTTGCTATAGCATGAGGTGTTTCATTGTAAAACGTACGTTGTTTTCGTATCTCTTTCATTGATACTGCCATCGATTAACTCAACTTCATATCATATTATGTTTTTTTTCCTGTTGTCAATTCTGTGGAGTAATACCGATGCCCGCAGGAAGTGTCTGCGTAAGCTGCGTTTTATTTTAATTTTTAAGTACCCATTCTGATCAGCAAATCCCAACTGTCTACCGTTTCACTGTAGTGAATAAATATGTAAGTTTAGCTGAGTTTTTGCACGGATTTCTTCTCTGCCTTGGTGAGGGAGCACAGTGAGGTTCCGTCCGAAAGGCCTGTATGGCCTACGTGACTCAGTCGGCGTGCCCCAA
Organism: Schistocerca americana; assembly: GCF_021461395.2. Taxonomy (NCBI): domain Eukaryota; kingdom Metazoa; phylum Arthropoda; class Insecta; order Orthoptera; family Acrididae; genus Schistocerca; species Schistocerca americana. The sequence goes on from NC_060130.1 coordinate 468,202,174, forward strand.
TGTCTAAACGGACATTCCCGCCAAATTTACGAGCGAGGCGTGTCACTGGCCCGTCCGCTTCCTCGGAAGAAGCTTCTAGAAGCTCTGGTAGCTTTCTCTCGGCAGAATGGCGCCCACTATGGTGTATTCCTACACGCTTTCTTGGAAACTGATTAACCTGTACCGTCTCGCAGAAAAGCGTTACAGAGGATTGGGCGGTATGGACTGCGAAAAAACACGGTAAAGGTGTCGTCTTGGTCTCTGTAGCGAAGTCAGGTTGATTTGGGGACGCGAAGAGTAGCGCTGAGATAGCATTGAGGACGTTAGAAGTTAGATCGTGTTAGCTTTCGAGGACGCTGAAAGTGCTGTCAGATACTTGAGTAATTATAAGGTTCAGCCAGATTGTGTTGGGGAATTGCACTGTGTGATCAAAAGAATCCGGACACCCCCAAAAATATACGTTTTTCATATTAGATGGATTTTGTTGCCACCTACTGCCAGGTATTCCACATCAGTGACCTCATTAGTCATTAGACATCGTGAGAGAGCAGAAACGGGCTTTCCGCGGAACTCACAGACTTTGAACGTGGTCAGTTGATTGTGTGTCACTTGAGTCACACGTCTGTAGGCGAGATTTCCACTATCCTAAACATCCCTAGGTCTACTGTTTCCGGGGTGATAGTGAAGTGGAAACGTGAAGGGACACGTACAGCACAAAAACGTACAAACCGAACTCGTCTGTTGACTGACAGAGACTGCCAACAGTTGAAGAGGGTCTTAATGTGTAATAGTGAGACATCTATCCAGATCATCACACGTGAATTCCAAACTGCATCAGGATCCACTGCAAGTACTATGACAGTTTGGCGGGAGGTGAGAAAACTTGGATTTCATGGTCGAAGCCACACATCACGCCGGTAAATGCCAAACGACGCCTCGCTTGGTGTAAGGAGCGTAAACATTGCACGATTGAACAGTGGAAAAACATTGTATGGAGTGACGAATCACGATACACAATGTAGCGATCCGATGGCAGGGTGTGGTTGTGGCGAATGCCCGGTGAACGTCATCTGCCAGCGTGTGTAGTGCCAACAGTAAAATTCGTTTGGAGGCGGTGGTGTTATGTAGTGCCCGACATTGATGTTTTAAGCACCTTCTTGCTTCCCACTGTTGAAGAGCAATTCCGTGATGGCGATTGCATCTTTCAACACGATCGGGCACTTGTTCAAAATGCACGGCCTGTGGCGGAGTGGTTGCACGACAATAACATCCCTGGAAAGGACTGGCCTCTACAGAGTCCTGACCTGAATCCTATAGTACACCTTTGGGATGTTTTGGAAAGTCGACTTGGTGCCAGGCGTCACCGGCTGACATTGATACCTCTCCTCAGTACAGCACTCCGTGAAGAACGGGCTGCCATTCCCCAAGAAACCTTCCAGCACCTGATTAAACGTATGCCTGCGAGAGTGGAAGCTGTCATCAAGGCTAGGCGTGGGCCAACACCATAATGAATTCCTGCATTATCAATGGAGGGCACCACGAACTTGTAAGTCATTTTCAGCCAGGTGTTCCGATACTTTTTATCACATAGTGTATACAGATTATGAAGAATAATTTCATTGCTGTGTATGGTCAGATTAAAGCAGGGAATAACTGGAAATTCATTCAATGCTGAAGTTCTCAGATAAACTTTGGGGTGCTGTACGAAATAGATTCAAATTGCATGCAGTAGGTGGGTGATGGAAGACCCAGAAATTGCTGCCGTCCGAATGTTAATGCTAAAGCTGAGTTGTGAACCCTGGAGTAAATGATAGCTTCATCAGTATTTTCATATTTACTCCTCTCGATAATAGTTAAAGTTTGAGACGATTTAGAATGATTGATTCAGTTCGTGTGAGTGTCTTATTTGTTCTTTCAAAATTATTTTCAATTGAAATAGTCCATTCTGTTAATTAGTGGAGTTTTAATCAGAAAAGTACCAGTTACATGCAAAAATCTAGTTGTCGTCATAGTAAGGCAGTACCGAACTCAAGTTACCTTGCGCAGTGTTGGATTAAGATCTCCCCATTACAAATCAGGACTTAAATAATTTGTTTCCTGTGGATAGAACTCGGTACAGCCATTGCACTTAGGGTTGAAGAACGATTGAAAATTGTATCAGAAAGGTTGAGATGTCTGGTGACAGAACACACTGATATACTCATATAGTCCAGGAACGATCGTCTGTTAACTCTTCTCAGGTTTTGTCAATGGTAACCCCCAGACATCTACAACGATTTGTACTACCATTAATGATAATAACACATCAAGAGCCTTTCATTACATTTCGGAGTCTGTACTCTGAGCAGCTCGGATTTATCTGGTTATTTGTGCATCTTTAATGCGAATCTCATTGGGTTATTTATTCTTGTTACTGTGTGAAAATGCGAGTTGTGCAGATGAGGAACTTTGATTTTGATCTTCTTCCAGTTTTACTAATTACGTCATTCAAAGCTCCACGTAGTTGACTTCAGGATTTCATGTTTGTTCTCTGAGTTTTTTTTTTTTTTTTATAAGTCACACTGCTGTAAGATTCCATGTTGGTCTTGAATCTCAATAAAAGTAGTAATTGTGAAATCGATTTCCATTTGTGAACTCGCTTTTCTTGTGAGCAGATACCAAATTATTAATGCAGTGTTGCAGAGCTTGTAGAGCTGTTTTTTGTGCTGACGAGTGAGTAGTACACTCGGTTTGTATTTCGGTGCCCAGACCGTTACTAATGCTGAATAGTTTCACGGCGACCCTGTTTTCCAGGATTCTTTTCCCTAATTTCCTCTGTGACCTGTAACCATAAAATCAGTTTGTAGCGAGCGTTTCTTTTTCTTTGATTTATTGCGCATTAGCCGTGGCAGCAGCACAGTCACTGGTAGTGTTGAGTTTATTGTGTTTTACGTTGCTTGTATATTTTCCGTGTTTGTGTATTTTGGGGAAATAGTTAGTGTATTCCGTATTGCGTATGGAGGATTGTGTGTGAAGATATTTATTGGGTGTTTAAGTTTTGTCTTTCTTATTAATTTTTTTATTGTAGCGATAATTCTCAGCAAACTGAGGCTAGTTGAATTTGCGAAATTGAAACAACCATAGTGCAACTTAAATTCTGGAACCATGGGCAGCATGGCATTGTGGTTAAACAGATGATGAGAACTTGGGGGCAACATAAGAGAAAAGCAGAGGCTTATAGACAAAACGCAGAGGCTGATAGAAAGGTTTATGCAAGGGAAGCAGAGGAAAGAGATAAAGGAGCAGGGACTTATAAAAAGGATGTCGACAAAAAGCGGAGGTTGATAGAGAAAAAGCAGAGGCTGAGAGAGAGGCTTATGGAAGGAAAGCAGAAGAAACAGGTAGGAAAACAGAGGCTGATAGACAAAGATCAAATGCTGATAGAAAGCAATTCTCGTTAGACATGGAAATATGGTACAAAAGCATTGTTTTAGACAGGCTATGTCAGAAGTGACTGAGACAGTGTACCTCTGCGAATCTGAGAAGATTTTCACGCGTAGACAAGACAATGACGAACAAAACCAGAAAAGCCAGATACCGCAGATCATGGAAGCCTTGGAGGAGTTCACTTCTCCGAATCTGAAGATGATGTCACACTTAGACAAGACATTGACGAACAAAAACAGGAAAGCCAGACATAGCATTCATAACGCCGATAGCGTCAGATGGAGGAGGGATACGGCAGGACAGCATCGTGAAACACGTTTCTGAATGTTCTTAGTTGGGTGATACATTTTCGCCAGTGCAAGAATAGCCGATTGTGAGAGAGGCGGGTGCTGTGTTGAAATCTATGTCTACCAGTGGACAAAATTTCGACGACACGCACTTCTTCTCTTTACGCGAGATTCTCACCTACAAAGCGTGGTCGTATCGTCATGTACAGATGTTCATCGATCACTTTAGAGATAATCTGCCGAATTCCTGGTCGACTCAGCGCAAACTCGAATTCAAGGGTATGCACATGAGCAGCCAGGTAATTACACGAGTTCTGTCAGTAAAGTTGTATGACATGACTGGCTGGGAAATTCCGAATGGCAGGTTCAGTCACATAATTCGAAAGGTGTAGGACTCTTCTTTTGCGAAGTATGAGTGTTGTGTTTTGTTTAAGTGCATCTGTTGTTGTTGTGGTCTTCAGTCCTGAGACTGGTTTGATGCAGCTCTCCATGCTACTCTATCCTGTGCAAGCTTCTTCATCTCCCAGTACCTACTGCAGCCTACATCCCTCTGAATCTGCTTAGTGTATTCATCTCTTGGTCTCCCTCTACGATTTTTAGCCTCCACGCTGCCCTCCAATACTAAATTGGTGATCCCTCGATGTCTCATAACATGTCCTACCAACCGATTCCTTCTTCTAGTCAAGTTGTGCCACAAGCTCCTCTTCTCCTCAATTCTATTCAATACCTCCTCATTAGTTATGTGATCTACCCATCTAATCTTCAGCATTCTTCTGTAGCACCACACTTCGAAAGCTTCTGTTCTCTTCTTGTCTAAACTATTTATCGTCCACGTTTCACTTCCATACATGGCTACACTCCATACAAATACTTTCAGAAACAACTTCCTGACATTTAAATCTATACTCGATGTTAACAAATTTTTCTTCTTCAGAAACGCTTTCCTTGCCATTGCCAGTCTACATTTTATATCCTCTCTACTTCGACCATCATCAGTTATTTTGCTCCCCAAATAGCAAAACTCCTTTACTACTTTGAGTGTCTCATTTCCTAATCTAATTCCCTCAGCATCACCCGACTTAATTCGACTACATTCCATTATCCTCGTTTTGCTTTTGTTGATGTTCATCTTGTACCCTCCTTTTAAGACACTGTCCATTCCGTTCAACTGCTCTTCCAAGTCCTTTGCTGTCTCTGACAGAATTACAGTGTCATCGGCGAACCTCAAAGTTTTTATTTCTTCTCCGTGGATTTTAATATCTACTCCGAACTTTTCTTTTGTTTCCTTTATTGCTTGCTCAATATACAGATTGAATAACATCGGGGAAAGGCTACAACCCTGTCTCCCTCCCTTCCCAACCACTGCTTCCCTTCCATACCCCTCGAGTCTTAAAACTGCCATCTGCTTTCTGTACAAATTGTAAATAGCCTTTCGCTCCCTGTATTTTACCCCTGCTACCTTCAGAATTTGAAAGATAGTATTCCAATCAACATTGTCAAAAGCTTTCTCTAAGTCTACAAATGCTAGAAACGTAGGTTGGCCTTTCCTTAATCTTTCTTCTAAGATACGTCGTAGGGTCAGTATTGCCTCACGTGTTCCAACATTTATACAGAATCCAAACTGATCTTCCCCGAGGTCGACTTCTATCAGTTTTTCCATTCGTCTGTAAGGAATTCGCGTTAGTATTTTGCAGCTGTGACTTATTAAACTGATAGTTCGGTAATTTTCACATCTGTCAACACCTGCTTTCTTTGGGATTGGAATTATTATATTCTTCTTGAAGTCTGATGGTATTTCGCCTGTCTCATACATCTTGCTCACCAGATGGTAGGGATTTGTCAGGACTGGCTCTTCCAAGGCTGTCAGTAGTTCTAATGGAACGCCGGCTGGAGTGGCCGAGCGGTTAAAGGCGCTACAGTCTGGAACCGCAGGACCGCTACGGTCGCAGGTTCGAATCCTGCCTCGGGCATGGATGTGTGTGATGTCCTTAGGTTAGTTAGGTTTAAGTAGTTCTAAGTTCTAGGGGACTTATGACCACAGCAGTTGAGTCCCATAGTGCTCAGAGCCATTTGAACCACTTTTTTCTAATGGAATGTTGTCTACTCCGGGGGCCTTGTTTCGACTCAGGTCTTTCAGTGCTCTGTCAAACTCTTCACGCAGTATCATATCTCCCATTTCATCTTCATCTACATCCTCTTCATTTTCCATAATATTGTCCTCAAGTACATCGCCCTTGTATACACCCTCTATATACTCCTTCCACCTTTCTGCTTTGCCTTCTTTGCTTAGAACTGGGTTTCCATCTGAGCTCTTGATATTCATACAAGTCGTTCTCTTATCTCCCAAGGTCTCTTTAATTTTCCTGTAGGCAGTATCTATCTTACTCCTAGTGAGATAAGCCTCTACATCCTTACATTTGTCCTGTAGCCATTCTTGCTTAGCCATTTTGCACTTCCTGTCGATATCATTTTTGAGACCTTTGTATTCTTTTTTGCCTGCTTCATTTACTGCATTTTTATATTTTCTCCTTTCATCAATTAAATTCAATATTTCTTCTGTTACCCAAGGATTCCTACTAGCCTTCGTCTTTTTACCTACTTGATCCTTTGCTGCCTTCACTACTTCATCCCTCAGAGCTATCCATTCTTTTTCTACTGTACTTCTGTCCCACATTCCTGTCAGTTGTTCCTTATGCTCTCCCTGAAACTCTGTACAACCTCTGGTTTAGCCAGTTTATCCACGTCCCATCTCCTTAAATTCCCACCTTTTTGCAGTTTCTTCAGTTTTAATCTACAGTTCATAACCAATAGATTGTGGTCAGAGTCCACATCTGCCCCTGGAAATGTCTTACAATTTAAAACCTGGTTCCTAAATCTCTGTCTTACCATTATATAATCTATCTGATACCTTTTAGTATCTCCAGGGTTCTTCCATGTATACAACCTTCTTTCATGATTCTTGAACCAAGTGTTAGCTATGATTATGTTATGCTCTGTACAAAAATAGTACCAGGCGGCTTCCTCTTTCATTTCTTAGCCCCAATCCATATTCACCTACTATGTTTCCTTCTCTCCCTTTTCCTGCTCTCGAATTCTAGTCACCCATGACTTAAATTTTCGTCTCCCTTCACTACCTGAATAATTTCTTTTATCTCATCATATATTTCATCATCATCATCTGCAGAGCTAGTTGGCATATAAACTTGTTTAACTGTAGTAGACGTGGGCTTCGTGTCTATCTTGGCCACAATAATGCGTTCACTATGCTGTTTGTAGTAGCTTACCCGTACTCCTATTTTCTTATTCATTATTAAACCTACTCCAGCATTATTCCTATTTGATTTTGTATTTATAACCCTGTATTCACCTGACCAAAAGTATTGTTCCTCCTGCCACCGAACTTCACTAATTCCCACTATATCTAACTTTAACCTATCCATTTCCCTTTTTAAATTTTCTTACCTACCTGCCCGATTAAGGAATCTGACATTCCACGCTCCGATCCGTACAACGCCAGTTTTCTTTCTCCTGATAACGACGTCCTCTTGAGTAGTCCCCGCCCGGAGATACGAATGGGGGACTATTTTACCTCCGGAATATTTTACCCAAGAGGATGCCATCATCATTTAATCATACAGTAAAGCTGCATGCCCTCGGGAAAAATTACGGCTGTAGTTTCCCCTTGCTTTCAGCCGTTCGCAGTACCAGAACAGCAAGGCCATTTTGGTTAGTGTTACAAGGCCAGATCAGTCAATCATCCAGACTGTTGCCCCTGCAACTACTGAAAAGGCTGCTGCCCCTCTTCAGGAACCACACGTTTGTCTGGCCTCTCAACAGATACCCCTCCGTTGTGGTTGCACCTACGGTACGGCTATCTGTATCGTTGAGGCACCCACGGGCCCGCCGAGCTTAACGTTCACGTTCACGAGCTTAACGTCGACATCCGACTGATGCAACAGTGCTGCGTGCCCTCACTTCGAGGGGCACTGGAAAGAGGTTCCGACTTTAATCCGGGACTTTTATGCCACTACCACTCCTGTTTCCTCTGGCGTAGTCAAAAGTAAAATTGTCAACGCATTAGGCATTCCCAGACGTTCACCCATCTCAAGTATTGACCACGTCCGATAGTGCTTAACTTCGATAATCTCAAGGGAACCAGTGTCTCCACCACGGCACGGCCAATGACTTGTAACAACAGACTACTGAACGTTGGTCAGTTTCGAAGCAGACATCATAAAACTGTACGGGCCGATCCCGCAGCAAAACAGAGTAGGAGAAAGTAGGGGAAACATGCGCACCTAAGCGGAACTTTTTTTTTTTTTAAATTTGCCTTCGTTAAATAAAGTTTATTTTATATCAAAACTTAGGGCAACTATTCTAGTATCTATAAAAAACTAATATAACCCAAAATATTCAAAAACAAACACACCAAAAACAAAATTCCAAGGCACTACCCAAGTGCACGGCTTCCCGAACGTCGGGAAAACGTGCGCATCGGGTGGAGTAATTGTGCGCATTTTAGAAGAACTGATACGCAGTAATACCTGGAGAGGAAACAAAAAAACCATTCAAGGTTTGTTCCAAAGATTATATTAGATTAGGTTAAACATAAGTTTTAATCAAATTTTACAAAACTGAACATAGTTCAGGACTATTGGTTTTCAAATAAAATGCAAAGTTCTCTTTGATGTTAGGGGCCTACAGATTTAACTAGTTAGATAAGACCTTCACTGCACATATAACATATAAAATCTTTAGCAGAATCATTTGCGGTACAAGCTGCACGGTTACCATCTTCCGCACAAAGTACACCTGTATTACAGTTCCCTGTCTTTACCCTGATCTCCACAAAGTCCGCAAATCTCGTCGTCGGCTCCTTGAAGTGCGCCAGTGTCAAACAGCTCCATGTCGATATCATCGGATTCATCGTCATTACACAGTGGAACTTCGTCAATATCTGAATCGTCTGATTCTTCTTCAATCATCTTCTTTTTGTTTACCTTCTTTGTAAGTGTTTCTTGCCAAAAGTCTGATTATCCTTTTTCTTGTTTTGAAGTCTCTTCTTATCCATTCTTTCTTTTGCATTAGGCTTAGGCCTATTGCCGAGATTAATCTTTCTAGCAGCTTTTATGTTTTTATTGGAAATTCCTTGCTGTTTCACCTCTTCTTTTTCCTTTTTCTTTTCTATATCCAACTCAAGCTTTATTTTCATGGGTGTGCTAGTTAGTATTTCAGAGTGCTGCTTTTCTCTGGGCTTTCTTGTTTTAACCTCAGTAGGCTTAGACCTATCAGATTTCTTCTTTAGGTCAAAAGCTGGTAGATAAGTCATAAACGTCTTATGGCTTTCAGTAAAACCTCCGGTGGATGTTTAAGTAGGGTCATCAAATAGCCACACAGATGGGCTCGTAGCAGTCGTTGGGGTCTTATGTGCTGCGATTGTTGAAGGACTGTCACAGTCTGTGGCTGCTACCACTCTTAGCTCGCCTAGTTTTCGAGCTGGGGCAAAATCAAGTTCAGAAAATTTGTCGGGGTTTTATGGGTGAATACCAGCTGCACGGAAACCAGATCAGGCGTTTGACAATGTAGCAACTTTAGGAAAAGCATTCTTCACAAGTTCAGCAACTTCTTACTCAGTAATTCTCTGGTGCCTTGTTCGTATCACGAAAAGGTCATATTCTCTAGAAAGAGCATTCTTCAGAAGGCCGAAAAAGGTTAGGTCCAAGGGTTGTAGGCGGTGGGACGTGTGCGGTGGCAGAGAGACCATGTGGATGTGGTTTTCTTTACAAAACTTGTAAGACTCAATGGAAATGTGGCTGTTGTGGTTGTCCAGTATGAGGAGCACTGGTTCATCAGCTGTTGGGCGAGTATGTTTTTTAAAATGAAGAAGCCACTCATTGAATAGTTCTGTGTTGGTCCACCCATTGTTGGAACAACAGTAAATGGCCCCATCCGGTCCATTTTTCTGAAGATTTGCACTCATTCGTTTTCTTGGATAAATCATCATAGGAGGTATGAAATGACCTCCAGCGCTCATACAAAACACACGAGTGGTGGTCCTACCCCTCTCAGCGGAAGTTGCAGCGCCTACCCTCTTTGAACCTTTGATAGAAAACACCTTAGAACGTTTTTTTTGTACAACGGTTATGCCAGTTTCATCTTCGTTGTACATTCTTGTGGGATCAATATTCAGTTTTTCTTTTAAAGTTAGCAAATCGTCAAAAAAACGAGTAACTTCTTCCTTGCTGAAAGCATTGATTTATTCACACTAGTATTTTCTGGCTGCCGCAGTCTGATGTTCAGGTGGCGCTTAAGAAAACTGTACATCCAATCTTTGCCGACTGGGCTACTCTCTTTGTTGAAATTGTGGTTAATATCATTTTTCTCAATGTAGTCGTATACCAATTTCTGCAAGCCTTTAGGTGTTAGGCCATAGAACAAGTAGCAAAGAAGGACGATAAAATCAACCATTTCTTGCTCAACACTTTCTGGAATAATAGACTTATACCCCAAACTTGGGTGTGTTACCTCGTTAATGGGCTTTGCGAGGTATTTTCGTATTGTTGATTCTGGTATTTTGAAGCTCCTACTGACATCTCTGATTTTCCTCCCATCTGTTCTTACTGCATGTATTGCTTGTTTAAGTGTGTCTACAGTATAACTGTACTGCTCTGTTTTCCAGACGTACTTTCTCGGCATCTGAGAACAAAGAGAAAAAAAAACAAAAGAAAACGAACTGTTGGTGGCCTGCTGGTATTTAACTACATGAGGGGGAAACGTGCGCATCGGTGCGCACCTTTGCCCCATAGTGTCTTGGAAATAAATTTTGGCCACAATTTTCTTAGAACTAATTACAACCAAACAGGACTCACGTCAAAACATACGCATAACATACAGGTTTTAACTATATCACAAGTAAATTTAGTCAACATAATAAATAGAGACCCACCGTCTTAAATCCTGAGGATTGAAAATTAGATCACAACGTTATGTTTCACCATTTGCAAACTCAATGAACGCGAGACTGCAATGGCGGTCTAGCGACCAGACGAAAGTAGTTCGCTAACCTGCCGCTAGGTGTAGCACTGGTTACAAAGTTCAACAAAGCTTTTAAATAAGAGCCGGCTAGAGTGGCCGTGTGGTTCTAGGCGCTACAGTCTGGAGCCGGGCGACCGCTACGGTCGCAGGTTCGAATCTTGCCTCGGGCATGAATGTGTGTGATGTCTTTAGGTTAGTAAGGTTTGATTAGTTCTAAGTTCTAGGCGACTGATGACCTCAGAAGTTAAGTCGCATAGTGCTCAGAGCCATCAGAGAAACAGCAATGCGCATGTTTATCCACTGCGCACGTTTTCCCTACTTTCCCCTACGAATAGCCACTGTCAGTGAATAACTTCAAGACGTTCTTGGGCAGCTTTGATGAGATTTCAAGCAGAAATCAACTCTTATACACGGCAGAATATCATTCTCAGGTTATTCTGGCAGAAACAGAAGTGCACATTTACTGCAATAAACAGCACGACACCTGGGATGTATTTATTATGAACATAAAATTGGTACTGAAACAGTTGCCACACAACTTAACAAACATGGGACCAATCAAGGTCTTAACAAATAAGGAAGCTAAGGAAAGGAAAGAGAATTTTGCTCCGAGATTAAACGAGTACGAAAATTCGAATAAGGATAAGTGCATAAACGGAAATTACGTGCAGAGAAATGGCACTAGCAGACTGCAAAATCACAGGAAAAATTGGACCCATCATATAGATCGAATTGGTGATGACAGATTCCGTTCGCTAGATTTTGTACAAGCCAACAAAGAGAGCGGAAGTATGTAGGGTTGGAAATCTTTGAAATTTTGAGTCTAATCTCTGAGAGAAGTCATCAGGCCTGCGTTATGAGGGTCACTCCAAAAGAAATGCACACAATTTTTTTTTTTAAATACATCTTTCATTTCTCCACATAATTTTCATCCCTCTCAACCGCCTTACGCCATCTTGGAACCAGCACTTGTATACGCGGACGGTAAAATTCTGGACCAACCTGTTGGAACCACTGTTTGGCAGCGTGCAAAAGGGAGTCTTCATCTTCAAACCATGTTCCACGAAGAGAGTCTTTCAGTTTCCCAAAGAGATGATAGTCACATAGAGCCAGGTCAGGACTGTAAGGTGGGTGTTTCAGTGTTGTCCATCCGAGTTTTGCGATCGCTTCCATGGTGTTTTGACTGACGTGTGGCCGTGCATTCTCATGTAACAGCAAACATCCTGCTTTTGGCGATGTGGTCGAACACGACTCGGTCGAGCTTGAAGTTTCTTCATCAGAATTTATGGTGGTTCCACTTGGCATGATGTCCACAAGCAAGAGTCCTTCGGAATCGAAAAACACCGTAGTGTAGGGTAGCAGCATACTCACGCCTTATAAAATTCACATCAGTCTTTCCATTGTGTGCCAGCCTAATCCGCGGTAACTAACTCTGACGTCATAAATATTGCGCAATACTTTAAAATGAAGTAAATAACCTGAAACGTTTCTAGCATGTCAGGAGTAATACAAAATCAATATGTGTTGGATATCAGTTCAATAACTTTAACCATTTTCGAAATTTGGATGTTTTTCTGTAAAAATCATTGGCGCAATAGAAAAGAGCTAGAAACTTAAAAAAATTATATTTAGATTCCTTTTGAATAATAATTTAGTAGAAACAGTATTCTGGATCTCACAAATTAAAATTTGAGTTGAAATTCATGATTTTCTGGTTTTTGTCTTAGAAATGAAGGAAGCAAGGTAGATTAAGTAGGCGAATAAATAAAGCTAGGATGTTTAAATTTAAGTAGAAGCGAGATCCGCTATAATCATAAAAATGTGAGAAGTTTCAACAGAATAACTATAAAACTATAGCTATAGCATGTCTCCAAAGAACAAGTTCAGAGCTCGTCTACTGCGTGTAGTGTAATTAAATTAAGTCTCTCGCCCAAGATATTTGACTTAGCCACGTCAGACTTTTATTATGATTACTTACCTGTGTGCTGATTGCACATTTAAATTGAGAGCTTCATCGGCCATCAGCAAAGGAAGCAATGATTTATTCAATAACTTAAAGTGGTGAAGTACTAGCCCAGCGGCTAGTCGGGAGAGCAGATTTGATCAGGCGTTCCCTTAGCCGTCCGCACCGCGGCTTTATATGTAAGAACGCTGTGCGAGAGAAGAAGGCCCCAGTTCTCTCCAGACGCTGATTAGTGCGCCACATGTGCCGGGAGTCGCGTCGCGTCGGTATCGTTGATATAAACAGCCTCGGATGCAGTAATAAGTTACTCGGGATACGCGTAACCATGAAATCGTTTTCGAGTGAAGTGTTAATTTTGGGATGACGTTAATGATCTATCTTTAGTTTGCGTATGTCGTATTTTCACGTGCCGCCGCAGGACAGACATTCTACCATTATTAGCGTGGCATTTGATGAACATTATCATCAAATTATGGCGAGCATTCACTTAAACATTTAATTTGAACAGTTATAGTTGCATCAGCGCATTAGACTCTGAACTGCTCTGGTAGTTGGATTGTGTGGATTCTTTTTGGTCTGTGACTTTCAGGATATAGTGAACATTTTAGAGAGAATGGTTTTTGATTATGAATCCCAGACAATCTCCTAATTCCTCAGAGCTATAAGCTGTAGCTATAAATGTATTTCTCAGATGAAGTGGGCACTAGGAATTCTAATTACAGGCTTCACGTTTTGCTAATCACTTTCTGGTTGCCAATATTGTAGTTAGAGAGCCAGTGTTGAGAATGGCAAACAACAGCATTAAATAAATAATACAAAAAATATATTCTATTATTCCACCCGCCGCCCCACAGTAGCCATAACTTTTCCAGCAGAAGGTGTGGTTTTGAATTTCTTGTTTCTTTGGTGAATTTGCATGATGCCACTCCATTGATTGCCTCTTCATCTCTGGTGAAAAATGATGGAGCCATGTTCCATCAACTGTCACATCTTCCAAGAAATTCATCTCCACCATTCTCTTACTGTTCCAAAAGTTCGCTGCATACCATTTTTCTTGGTTCTTTGTGAGCCACTGTCAACATCCTGGGAACCCACCTTGCACAAACCTTTTTTAACGCCAACACCTTCAGTATTCTGCAAACACTTCCTTCCCCTATCCCAATGTAGCATGACAATTCGTTCACTGTGATGCGTCTGTCAGCAGTCACCAATTCGTTAACTCTCTGCACAATATCTGGAGTGTGTGCAGTACGAGGCCTGCCGCTGCGAGGACAATCCTCAATATTGCTGTGCCTGCTTTCATCACATAACCTGCTTGCCCACTGACTAACTGTACTGCGATCGACAGCGGCATCTGCATCCACCTTCTTCAACCTCTTGTGGATGTTTCCCACTGTCTCGTTTTCACAGCACATTAATTCTATGACAGCACGTTGCTTCTGACGAACGTCAAGTGTAGCAGCCATCTTGAAGACATGCTGTGACGGTGCCACTCACGGGAACAGGTTGAACTAAGTTTGAAAACAAGCGGGAAGGATGTATCTACACACTGTAAAACTTTCACACATGCAGAGTGAAAACTGTATATTTTACAAAAATAGTGTGCATTTCTTTTGGAGTGACCCTTGTACTTACGAGGAGGAAACAGGTGTTAACGAGGACCAGGTTTATATCTTGAATTATGCTCAGTAGGAATTGATTAGGGAAGAGTTTCTAGCTTAAATGGACAACGCAAATATGACGATGTGTCCTATCACAACAAAAGTAGTCAATGGGCAGTTAGATTTTTCTGCCATATCTAATATGTTGTGGAAGTGTAGGTTGCTGGAAATAGGCACACTTGCTTTTGTTCGCTTTTGCGCCGAACTTGTAACAGGATGATCCGATCTCAAGTTCGTGCATTTTCGTAACCTCCGTAATGCCTGTTAAGCCGTCGTTGAAATTGCATATCGACTATTTTTTTTTAACTGTGAATGGTTTTCGGAAACACTTTCTCACAAGCTGCCTTGTAACTCGATAATGGAGTTTCTGCCGAATTTGAGGTGAATACTACAAGAAAGTAGACATTCCAGAGAACATTTTAAGCCAAAAAATCTTTTTAGACCTTTCATAGAGGACTACCCTCTTAATGCGCCGATTGTCACAAAGAGGAGCAGCACTATTACTATTGTTTCGACAAAGCAGCTTTACGAGTAAAGCCGTGCTCGCCTTGTCCAGATCCAAGTTGACCGTCTGCGACTGTAATGCACACGGATACCTGTGTTTCAACCTAACGTCGACGTACCAGTACCGGCGTCGAACGGTAAGTCGTGACACTAACACTACTAACAACGAAAATCCTGCATCACACAGTCTGAACATCATTCCAATAAAGTTGGGTACCCATGAGGTCAATAGTTTTCCGCCTACACTGACCCACTTAGCGGATGTTTAATTATAACTACCCTTTACATTAACACATTATTCATTTTATAGTAATAAACGCACCTTGCAGTTCTATAAAGTAAGACTTAAGTTCGAGAAAACCACGCTTTTCTTCAGAGTGTCATCGTTGCGTCAGTCAATATCCCCTTTTTTGTTTTATCAACCTGCAAGCACATGGCTTGGTAAACCTGTAGAGGAAAAATGTAACGCTTGTTTTCTCAGATGTTATAAATAAAGTGCTACAGCGATGGTCAATGAGAGATGTCAGGTCATCTATGTACAGGGCTTTTTTTTTTATCCTGTCGCAATGCTATGGGAAAGATAACAAAAACGTCAGGTATTGTTCCTCTTTAATTTTGAAACTGTAGATACAGTGTATCCTTTCCTTTGTGTCAAGTTCCATTACTTCAAGAATGCTATACCTTGTGAGATACTTAAATTTTTGTGGAGATGATGTCTTTCTCGATTTCTGTAAAGTTATGAATAGTGAAGCTGAATTCATTGATGCATGAGGTGTGCATTTGGAGTATATGACACGAGGAACATGTCTAGATTTTTCTTAGATGAACTAACTGGCCATAAAATTCACCATAGTCTCTTGTTGTTATGAAACTGGCATACCACTGCTAGCGAGCAAATGCGCTGGGATACTGGCCAGAAGTTATGAGTGAGGTTGAGAGCCAGTCTGCCAAAAGAGCACTGGGCGATCTTGATTTTTATTCGTGTTAGGGATTATGTTTTTTCTCTATATCAGCCTGAACTATTACTAATCAGCCGTTTTCGTCAACAAATACAAACTGTCTATCCAGACCACACGTCTCACCAATATTAATACAAGGACAAACAAATAAAAGAGCAAGGATAAAAATACCGTTTATGTATCTTTTATTTCGAGGTAACACATCAAACAATGTAAAAGTTTAATGCAAGGGTTGTCAAACTTAGCTGTGTAAATCGTGTTGATGTCAATTTTTCGACTTGCATTAAATTAGTTAACTGTGAGGTTAGACATTACAAATCTCATTTAAAATTTTACGGTTAGTCACACTTGCGTCTCTACAATCAAACAAACTCGAAATTTTTTATAGGGTTACCAACTGGTTAGATAAAACTACTTCAGCACAGATATGCTTCTAGGAATCGTTTTTCCATTTTGCAGCAAGTGCGAGATGTGGTGTGCACAAAGGGAATCGTTTAGGAAAGAGAGAGCGAACAAACGGCTGCTTAGGAACTGTCATGTCAGATTTTTACGATGGAAAGGTGTTAATGATAAATACTATTTTTGTTTGTTTGCTGTTATGGAAAAGAACATCTTTTAAAGCAAATATTAATAGAAGTAAATAGCTTTTTCATGTCTCTGTCGCAGAGGACTGGCGTTTTAAAAACATTTGTTTCAAAGCCTATGGAAACACTCCATTTATTTGTGGTGGAATACCTGTTTTGTCAAAAACGGTAATCTGAGTTATATGAGACCTAGAGTAACATTCGTGCTCTTAGATGTAAGTTTTTTACGCAGACGAGGCTATCGTCACAAAATGATAAAGACAGGTACAGTGTTAGTCTGCCCGGCACTTAATTGTGTATTACAGAGTAATCATGTAGATATGGATATAGAATCAATTTGTCTTGGCTTCGGCAATTACAAGGCCAAATTTTTCAACAAAAACGTTTCCTCTTGCCTCTTGCTGGGATGTTAATTTTATTCAATAATTTTTTTTGTATACTTAGTTGTACATTTTTTTTCTTCACAAACGAATTTGTCCTTTCCACAGAGTTAAATTTTTACACGTAAGCCTTTTTCGTTTGCCATTATGCTGGCATATGACTTTTTTTTTTCAAACAACTAACTCCTTCTAACAAACTTGTATATTTAGTTGGAAGTCTTGTCTGCACAACACTTTTGTCATTTCTCACGCAAGTAAAATCTTAAACTTTTTTTTTTCATTTGCCATCATACAGCCGTATCATCCTGTTTGACAAATCATCCCATACAGTTGTGAGTTTTTCTTGACCATAGTCCTTTGGTTATTCCCTAGCAATACCAATGTGTTTTCCATAACGCGCATTACCAACGGGGAGACGAATGCTTTGTGCCCACTCTAAAATGTTTGAAAACGAATCAGCAGGAAACTGGAAGAAGGACGAAGTGCGAAAAGTGTAGCTCAGGAGTTTGGTATCGCTCACAGCACTGTTTAATATGCATGGGCGCATTCCGAACCACAGGCTCTACTCAAAGGAGAGAAGGTGGTCGACCATGGTCCTCTACATTAGCAGATAGCCGCTACGCTGTGCAACATACAGGGAAGGGCTCATATCAAACAGCGGATGCAATTGTAACCACTGCAACGCACGCCATTTCACGCTCCACAGTGATACGGCGACTGCATGGCGCTACTCTCTTTGTCCGACGATTAGTATGTTTTGTTCCGTTGACACCCGCACGTCAGCGGCACCGTTTGAGTTGGTGCCAAGAGCATAGGGACTGGACCAGTGGGGAGTGGGCTCACGTACTCTTCTCGGACGGGGGCAGATTCAGTCTGAGTACTGATGCTGCACGTACCCTCATATGGCGAGAGGTGGGAACACGTAATGCACCTAGAAACGTTGGCCAATATGATCATTTTGATGGTCTAGATGTTATACTGTGGAGAGGCAAAATGTCGCATGGGCGTACTGACCTCCAAATCTTTGAATTGGGCACACTCACCGGTGAATTGTGGCACTGTACTATTTAACCGTATGCGTCCTTCCAGGGGTGCATTCGGCCCTGACATAATTCTTATGGATGACAATGATCTATTGCATAGCAGCGCAGGTGGGGAGCCATGGGAACCAGAGGCTATTAGGCGTATGAACTGTCCTGCCCAATTACTCCGACTTAAATCCCATGGAACACGTGTTGGACGCGTTGGGAGACGTATCGTGGCACGTCTCAATGCACCAACGACCATCCAGTAGTTTCAACTGGGGGAAAGCCCTACCACAACAACTCCTGACCAACCTTGTGGCCATCATCGTAGTACGTTACAGAGCATGCATTTCCGTCTGTGGCGATCACACACTCTATAAAGAACCATACCCCGCCTTTTGTCATGTCCAGGGGACCATCATAAGTCACGGTTACTTAAATGTAAATATTGTCTTTGAATAAAGTGTCATTGCTGTTCGTCTCATTGCCAATTTCTTTTAATTATCTTCTCTATTCTATTGTAGCATTTCCTTCTATGTAAAGTCCAAGATTCGCTGAGACATGTTTCTTGGCACTGACACAACCTTACGTTTTGCACACCAGTGTAGATAAGCATTAATTTTTTGAAGCGATGAGGAAGTGATGTAAGATGACTGGTTCAGATTGCTTCACAATCATGCATCAGTTCAGTTACATTCATTTCATAATTATAGCGGTCAGCTTTAAATGTTGGGTGGTGGCTGAAATATTCTTACTGCAAAGTGCCGCAGAAAATGCGTAACTCAAGCTGGGTGGCATTCTAGGGTAGTTCCCACAGCCTGCTTGGCATATTCTAAAGTTGCGGTTTTCGGTAGTTACGTCCGATAGCAAATGTGCCTTAGCGGCAAAGTGCCCGCTTGAGGTGTAGCAAATGTCTATGCAGCATGGGTGTCAACAAGAGCGCTGCCTTTCCATTAGCATGAAACGTGAGAAATTTCGCATCCTGTCAACAGTAATTGTATTCATACAATCACGTGCATTGACTCCCCTTATAGACACTGTCTGTCTTACGTCGTCTAATAGAAAAAGACCAGTCAATCTCGGTACCAACGCAATAAACTCTTTTATGCGTTTTTGTACGCTATGTCAGGGAACCTATTGCAGTGTTCCCTCTACATTCATACTGCGAACGAGTTTCTCGTTCGTAACGTTGTCTGCAAGCTTACTGCTGCCCCTCCAAAGAGAATTTGGGCTGAGAAAAGAGAAATGTGAATTTTGTGCATTCGTTTGCTGGGATTCGTTCAGTGCCGGCTATCATTAGCTACCTGGATGTCATTCCGTGCTAACGGTGCAGTTGGAAGATATAAATGTCGCGTTTCGCTACAGAAGAGACGGTCTTCAGAGTCCGTGATCCGAGTAGCTCACATTAAGGTGGTTGTTTGTGTATCTTGGATGCAACGCTCATTGGATTATTCTTCTTTATTGTGCAAATGAGGAACTTTGATTCTTTCTGTCTTCCTAATGACGTCAATCAAAGCCCCACATAAACTTCAATATTTCGTGATTGTTCTTTATGTTTTTGTTTTTCATAACTCACACTGCAATAATATTTCACGTTGGTTTTGAATTTATAAAAAATGGTAACTGCAAAATCGCATTCATTTATGAACCCTGCTTTCTACAACGTCTTTCATGATTAGGCGACCCTTACGTTTTGTTTTAATTTTATGATGTTCCTGTTGTGCACAGATGCCTAATTATTAATGGAATTTTGCATGGAATACAGAGCTGTTTGTTGTGGTGACGAGTGTGTAGTGCTTGCAAGTTTTTATTTCAGAGTTCTGACTTTTACTGATGTAGATTATTTTCATAGTGTAGTAACGTATACTTTTACAAGAATCACACACAAAGGTAATTATCATTCTTCTTTCAGGAGTGCTAGTTCTGCAAGGTCCGCAGGAGAGCTTCTGTAAAGTTTGGAAGGTAGGAGACGAGATACTGGCAGAAGTAAAGCTGTGAGTAGCGGGCGTGAGTCGTGCTTCGGTAGCTCAGTTGGTAGAGCACTTGCCCGCGAAAGGCAAAGGTCCCGAGTTCGAGTCTCGGTCGGGCACACAGTTTTAGTCTGCCAGGAAGTTTCATATCAGCGCACACTCCGCTGCAGAGTGAAAATCTCATTCTGGATCATTCTTATTGTTCAAAATATAATTCTGTCTCATTTGCAAACAGATTATCAAGTATTTTCAACATTTCATGGAAACCGAATTACACTTTTCTAAACTCAAACTCTGCATTACTCGTGGAGTCGCAATCTTAAACACGGACAGCTGAGTTTTATGTGCAGATGTGAGCAATGGCCTTCTGTGAGGTTATCCAAACGTCCGTTGCTCGCTGCTCCCTTGGCTGTGTTCGTTCTGAAGCTGTCTGAGATGAACCTGCATTCACTGACAGCAGCAGTTCACGTCGTGTTTGAAAGCACTTGTCATTGATCATGGGTGAAACTCATCTCCGGTCCCTGTCAGTTAGGATCTTTTTATGACCACTGTCATCATGCCATGTCACATGGCTGCTAGTGGTACACCATTCCTTGTAGAGACGCTGGGCAGTCCCAGTTGATACAATAACAAATTGGGCCACTTCATTTACGTTGTGTTCATGCGTACGTCAAAACACGATACGTCTTTTCTACTATTCTAGCACTCTCCACGTCGACTCATCTTACTCCACTGATTCCATACAACCGATTGCCCCATACACTGTCGCTTCACTGTCGCGACTTACGCCAACGGTGGAGGATGATCAGCACACCTCGTGCCAGTTTTAACGCATCTACATCGCACCAAATCAACCAATGCGGATTTTTAACGGGGTGAGCATATTTGCGTGGCTGCCACCTGCTCTGGCAAGCGATTCGTCATGTTAACAACTGGAAATATCATACGCTACTAATCGCTGCAGAGACCGGCAAGCGGCACTGGGGGAGATAGTCACTTACGATGTGTTGCGCAATCGTGTCGCTGTGAACCTTTTCTGTCGCCTCCCTTTCGATTTCAAGCATCAGTCAGTGCGAGTCGCGTACTGTATATCACTTAAGATATATCGCTTTAGTATGAACGGCGTCTGTAGGATCATTATTATGATGCAACCAACTGTAAAGACAAAAAGTTATACTAGGGAATAAAATCCTGTCATATTAAATTGACAAAAATGATTAAAGGCCCGTCCACACGCAACGATCTGTCTGCGCAAATGTCTGCGCACATCACATCTGCGCAGACAGATCGTTGCGTGTGTACAGAAGATTTGCACCAACCTGAGGTGTGTGCAAACCTGGAAGTTGGAGTTGGAGGTTTGAGCGAAACCTCTCAAATCTGTGGGTTCAAACCACATCTGCGCAGACAAGTTGGAGCGTGTGGACAGGAGATCGCCGCAAATCTGGCGCGAAACAGCTGTTTGCTCAGTATTTGTACGCACAGGGCATTAAAATGGCTGATACTCGTCAGTGTTCGCGAGAGTTTGTAAGCGAATTCATTGAAATATATAGAAACCACCCATGTTTGTGTGAGATTAAAAGTAAAGAATATAGTGACCGACACAAAAAGACAGCAGCATACAATGCTCTAATTGAAAAATTGCGGGCAGTTGACGCCTCGGCAAACAGAGAAACAGTAACAATAGAAAGAAAAAAAAAAGTTCGTTGCGAACTCTGTCTAGAATTCAGAGTGGAGTTTTGTATCCTGTAACAAAAGTTTGTAACAGGTTGCTTCTACACAGTAGCGAACTGAAAATGCCTATTCA
Source organism: Schistocerca americana (assembly GCF_021461395.2). Taxonomy (NCBI): domain Eukaryota; kingdom Metazoa; phylum Arthropoda; class Insecta; order Orthoptera; family Acrididae; genus Schistocerca; species Schistocerca americana. The sequence goes on from NC_060130.1 coordinate 468,223,751, forward strand.
GAAACAAAGTAAACCATAGTTCATTGGCCATGTAGGTATATAATCTCTAATAATATAGGCCTACTGTGTTTCAAACACGTCTACAACACCAAAAATATTATCTGTAACTTGGCAGACTTAATTTACTTGACTTGCCTTCATGAACTCATCCTTCAGGACAGCGTAAATAGCTTCATATGTGTTGGGTATTATTTCACTCAACGCTTGTTTCGATATTGCAGTCGAAAATTCCAAATCCTTGTAGCTCCTTCCTGTTGCTAGGAATCTTAATGTTACCGCCAGCCGTTCATGAAGAGAAATTGCCCTTCTCATACAAGTATTTTTTCTCATAATATGAGGCATTACAAGCTTTAAGAGATAATTATAAGTTTCGACATCCATCCGCAAATAATTTCGCAAGTCGTTAGGTTCGCCCTGCAGCTCTCGCAGTAAATTTACGTGAGAAAACTGCTTTCGCTTTAGCAGCCACTGTCTACACCATTTTTACCGCTTTCTCTGTTTCCTGCGGTTGGTCTGAATGTTTTTTGCAACACAAGTTGCGAACACAGACCACAAAAGAACTTCCTCCATTTCTGTATTTCAAAATAACTGAATTAAATTTTTGACGTTTATGGGGAGCGTAGTCGCTTGCCACTGATATTTCTTTTCTACACCGACAGATGGCGGGTGAGTAGTAGATTGGGGTTTGTGTCGTGTGAACACGCCACATTTGCAGCGATCTTTTGCATGTACAGACATCTGCGCCGATGTCTGCGCAGACAGATCGTTGCGTGTGGACCGGGCTTAAGACATTGTTATTGATGCACATTTCACATAATTGTGATACGGGAACTGTAATATTTTGATATGATAATTATTTCAGAAGCGTAGCAATGATCTGTGAACCAAAATTCCTTAACTAATTTTGTAAAAGCATGGAAATCTTAATTGTGAATTCAAATAAGTGTCATTGAAACAATGCTAATAAGATCGTAACTTTGAAATCGTTGAAATCTATATAAGAAGCGATGGCAATAGCTGAATCAAGTTAGTATTGCTTCAGCTTTTTTTTAAAGTTCTACATCATGTTTTAGAAACAAAACGAATGTCAGTTTTATCTGTGTTGTGATGCAATAAAACATATTTAACAGGTATTTTGATTTTGTCTGTTTCAGCTACATTATTTTTTGGTTCACTTGACAAAAATTGCTTGACAGACATGAAAGTGGACTTCGATATTATATTAGGTGGAGGAATGACTTACACATCAGTCAAAATCATCGACTGTCAGCAACTTAAGTAACAAAAACTGGTCACATTGTAAGTACTTGACACCTGCTCACTGAAAGGGCCTGAACGTATGAGCATGCAGATTCCTCCAGAAGACCACTTGATACTAACATTATTTTTAATGTAGGATTCATAATTTTGAATGCTGGGAGCTGTTTCTGAGAACCACGCCACGTGAATTGCCATGCTGACTGCAGAGTAAATACTCATTACTTGAGGGAATTCGGCCAGATAACAGTGGTAGCCATTACAATTTCATTGAAGGAACATCAGATTGGGATTTGGGAATGCAATGAAAGGAGAAAGAAAGTGCAAATTACTTTGCTGTTGAGCTGTGCTCCATTTTGATGTGTGGTTCTACATTGGTTTTCACTGGTTAGAGTTCTAGGGGTGGGGGTCAGATCAAACAGAAGATCAGAATCTGCTTTCACTTTCAGTTTTTCCTTTTTGTCTCTGTAAGGTTTTGGTTTGTCTGATGGTTTTCCTGTCTTGACTCCTGTGATGGAAGATGACTGCACTTTACTATGATCTGCAGCCTGTGGCTCTCTCAGCCACTGATTGATGTTACATTGATGGACTGTTTAATCCTGGAAGAGAGCAACTTTGGAAAATGCTTTCTTCCTTGGAAATGCCAGAGGAGAATAAGGCATCCTCAGCTGCACTGAGCGGGTGGTTACTGCTGGTGCTGTGGGTCTTGTAGTCGAGGGAGTTGATGTCCATTCCCTCAACTGAAAAACATGCTTTGAGATGTGGCTAGGACTATGAGTTGCTGTCTGAGATCTTGTCATCATCATGATACATGTGGATTTTGTCATAAAGTTTATAAACCTAGATGATGATGTCAACTGGATGGAGTAGTTCATATTTGTTCTCATCACGTTGATTTGGCAGGAGGGCAAGCATTTTATATTTCTGGATTTTCGTCTTCCTCTTTAGAAATGAACATATTGGCAAACAGAGGATTGGCGTTCTGAGCAATCCTTCTTCCCCTTCAGATATGAACATATCAGCGTACTAGGAGTTTGTGTTCTGGGCATTTTATGCATGTGGAGAGTTTTTCCCATGGTCTCTGCCATTATGCATTGTCCTTCTGTGTGCTCCACAATTAGGTTCATTAGTACAGCAGCAGGAGATGTGTCTGGTACCTAAAGCATCATGTAGATGAAGTAAAAATAGGGTTTCACATTACACATATTGTGAGTATTCTGTGTCCTCCAACATCAATATATTTGTCATTCTTTATGACATTTGGTTACAAGCTCATCAATCAGCTTCCTCACAGGGTGTATATTAAGTTACTACAGGGTGGGGCAAATAAAAGTGGCCTGGAGAACAGAGTTCCAGGGTCCAAAGAAACACCGCAGAGGAAAGGAAATACAGTACTCACCTGATTAAAGCAGATGTTGAAAGTGACCATCATACTTCTGTTGGCACTTCTGGGTTCCGGAAAGCAAGTTGCTTAAGGTGAATCCAAGCTGGACTGCTGGAATTGCTGTGATCTCATCCAAAATGTTCTGCTGCAGTTCTTGAAGCCTATGAAGGTTGTTGAAATACATCTTAGACTTGAGGACTCTCCACAAAAAGTAATCACACGGGTGACCTGGGTGGCCAGCTAGGGCCGTGACCAGACTACCCTCTGCTGATGACCAGACTACCCTCTGCTGACAACTCTGTCAGGCATGAAGATTGTGTAAATGTGCTCCAAGGTTTGGCCAGCTGTATGGGTAGTTGCTCCATCCTGCTGGAGGAAACTGTAGGTCTTTTCCTCCATCATTATTGCTGCCACAAATGGTTTCAAAATGTTGGCAATGTAACACACCAAAGTCAGCATCTGATGAAAGAAGATGGGACCAAATATGCAGCATGCATGCACTGCACACCAAACCCCAACCTTCTGATAATGCAGTGGTGTTTCATGGAAATTATGCAGATTCTCTGTTGCCCAGAACCTGTGAGCTGACATAACCACTCAGGTGAAACAAGGCTTCATCAGTCCAAGCATTCATTGTTTTCTCAGTGAACAGCACTCGAAAAACTGGAGGCACAGAGGAGCATCTGCTGGTATTAATGTATGAACAACAGACACTTGTTAGGGATGCATGTGCAGTTCCAGGTGGAGTATTTGTCTGCATGATCAATGTGACATACCAGTCTCTTGTGACAGGCTTAGTGTCAATTTGGTAGGACTCTAAAGCTCTTTGTGGTGGCCTGCAGCCACATTTTCTGGTGTGTGGGTAGGTTTGGGAATATTTTTTGACTTGTTCGAAGCAGATGCTGTCCGACACCATTTTTAGACTAAGACATGGCACTCTTTGTTGTCAGTTTGACATCACTAAACTTCTCAGCAAACAACTGACCACACTGTTTCCACAACTTTGTTGTCACTTAACTTTCCACAATGAACACTCACTGCTCCACTGTGACTACGATTGTCCCCTTTGTACTGCTTGATTCACACTGATATACCCCGCACTATGCTCAGCTGGTGTGGATCATGTGACGGGTTTACATTTGGTGTGCACATCATGGGGTGTGGTTATATGCATACATTCACATCCAGTCATATCCAATCATCTGGGCCACGTTTATTTGCCCACACTGTAGAACTATCTCTGAGTTGCCTGATTCCAGCATCCAAGTGTAATCACTGCTGGTTAACAATGCTTTCAGCAATAGTGATTTTTGTTGCCTGCCATGAGTGCTTCGCGTGGCAGTTGAGGCAGTGCGAGGTGTGTAGTGGAGTTCAGACGACGCGTGTGCCAGCATTGCATGGACATACTTGCTAATTTGCATTTTGTGTAATTATTCACACTGTGTTCTGTCTGCTTTAAGGTTTCTGTATGAATCAGTTAATGCCATCTGGTGGTATGAGGTTATGTTTTACATTATAACACAACTGCCAGCTGTGTTATATTATGACAATGCTGTCTCTCTCCAGTCCAAGAAGTTAATGATATATTTATTTCATTTACTGATAGTTTGAAGAAGCATTAAGTGACCTGAGTGTCACACCAGTAGAAGAGAGTTCATGATCTGAGTGTCCTGCACACACAGTTCTGCTGCAGCACAGATAACAGGTAGGCACAATGCATTAGTGTAATCGTGGGAAAACTGGAAATGTATTTCAGAGTTGAAGTACTCAGGACAGTATGATTCTTGTGGGCAAAACATCCAATTTTCACTTGAGTTCACTGCAAAATTCTGTTGGTATATGGACTAAATGCAATTTCATGTTTAGCTGCAGTGAAATCATGCCAGAAATTTGACCAAGGGTGCACAGATACGGGTGACATTGATCCACCATACAGTCCATATCCTGCGCCATACATTTTCCATCTTTTCAGCAAGCTGAACGAACAACTCCATAACCGAGGAGCAAATGTCTGTTCGATTGTAGAAGAACTGAATGACTGGTAAAATGTTCAGACTATTGTTCACCAAGACTTAGTGACTGTTGAAAAATAGCATCATTTATTTGTGTCATTGTGAATTGCTGTAGAGCATTCAATAAAAGTTACTTGGTCTGCCATGATAATGTGTAATTTACCTGTTGACATTCCCTTTTATTTCATAAAAAAAAAAACATTTTTTCCTGCAGGTAAGTACTCAGGGTTTCCACATCAGTTTTGTATTACATCTCTTTCCATTTTAATTAACATAGATCTTTCAAGTGCAGTATCCAGAAGGAGAGATTGTTTCAGTTACAGGAAGAGTAACAGATCCTCCACCGCATATGAAGTAGATCTCTGTATTTTAGTGCATCCTGGAGATGATATCGAAAGTGGTGAAGCAGACATGGAAATGATCTATGAGGCATGGCTGCAGTCGCAAGAAGTACTTTACATATCCCAGAGCTGGGTATACCCAGTGAATGGGCTTTGGCATAACTGACACGTTAAAAAAAATCAACACAGACAATTAAATCTGGACTGCATCATCAATCCACAAAAGTAACTATAAATATTCTTCTCTTGAAAACAAGTGAGATGGATGAAAAATTACAGCTATGTAATTGTGGGGTCCTTCATATGTTTTTGTTATAAAGACCTCAACTTCTAGAATACTGTGCTACTATTTATTTAATGTGTATGTAGAGTCTTGGCAAGCAGAATAAGTCCTCTGTTTGGAAATGATCACTTTTGTTCCTATGAATTTACTGAAATATCAAATTGTTTTCCATGTGCTATACATAGTTAATTGTATCACAAAAGAATTCTTGGACATGGACTAAAAGGGTGGCAGGGGGAGAGGGGAAAAGGGGGTGAGGGAGAGACAGAGAAGTGGCAGATCTAAGTCAGTGGCTGTTCCATGTATTTGCAGACTACATCTGTAGTCAATGACGGCTTTAAGCGCCAGTGATGCTCAATAATATTAAAGCCTTTAACAATCATCATCGTCATCATATCCAGCTTTGATTTCGACACCCTTGTTTATTCCAATTCCAAGTAGGCTACAGGTGATTTTCCCATCTCTTCTTAGGATGCCCAACATTTATTTTCCCTTGCAGTTTATATTTGTGTATTCATTTAGTTATTCATTCATCTGACAGCACTTGAATGTACTCATGTCATTTCTTTCTGTACTCCTCTATTTTCTGAAGTATGCTTCTGATTGCCAGTTCTCTTCTGATTTCACTATTCTTAATCCAATCTATGATTTGTGACCAGATAATTGTCTTAAGAGCCTCAGCTATGCTGCTTCAATCCTGCTCCATCGACTGGAGTTAGAGTCTAAGTCTCTGACCCGTACATTAGAACTGGTAGCATCATCACACTGTAAACTTTTAGTACTCGCTCTCTCTCAGTTTTTTTGTGGAAAGTGTGATTTACAGAACTGACCAACTGTTGAAATTTTTACAGTTTGTATTCTTGATCATTTGTTTTAATACATGAGATCTCAAATCCAACATATTTAAAAGTACTTATTTGTTCTAGCAGTTTATCATAAACTTTTTTTCTCTTAGAGCTTTTTACCACGGAATGCCATTATCTTAGTATTAGCTTTAAATATCATAATATTATAATCCTTTTCTATCTTTTGCAAGGACCAGTTTGCTCTCTGTAAATTATCTTTTGGGTCTACTAAAGGTGCAGTTCCACTGAGGCAACACATGGGCAGCATGTGGCATGTGGCTATGACACACACTACAAGGAGCAATTCAGTCAGGGCAACACATGGCAATACTCTGCATGTGGCCTTGTAGCACACTGCACTAGGCAAATTGTTCATACTTTCATGTGCTGCCTGTCGACAAGAAATGACGTGTTGCTGCTTGTCACCAGATATCCAACACTCAGTGGATCCAGGCAACTTATTGCATGTGACATGGAGTGAACAACTGACAGAACAACTTCTTTTATTGCAGATTATCATAATTCATGTGAGTTGTGGAACATTAGAAGTTAATCACCAAGTTTAATAAACTTTTTGTAATAGCCTGCTTTTGTCAATTTCCGTGATCCACAAAACAGGCTGTTTTACATTAATAGATTATATACATAAAAGTGTTTACAATTCAGTTTAAAATTTCCATTCCCTTGCTTTATACAAATTCATATTCTGTCTTTCTGTACACACATCAGTAGTGATCTTGGAAAGGTACAAATCCTTCCTATACCACACAAACTCATCCTGAACTTCTTTTGCTTGTAAAACTGACATCCATAGTCTGCATTGCAAATTCTCCATGCCAATAATCTGGATTATGGACATTCATGGTCCATGAACAAGATTTCCATCGGTTGTGTCATGTCAAATGTCCCATGAGGAAGTTACAGTGGTTCTGAAATGAAGCTTTTTCTCAATAAATTCTTAAGTGAAACACATGTTGTAGTAATATAATTTCTGAATTTTCCACAAATAGCAACAGTGATTTTCTAAATACACAAAACACTGATGTCAACAACCCAAAACTTCTCACCACTTCTCTTTCAGCATGTGAGTGCCTGAAGTCATACTGTCTTCCACAAAAACGGCTTTCATGGTGGCCTGAAAATGGTTCCATAGTGTGTTCCTGTAGTTGAACTGCATCATTAGCCACTTACACATATGGTGACACATTATCACTGATAAAATATGATTCAGTACCCCTGCACCATCATCACTGAGTTTCTTTTTTCAATGGCTATGTTTTATAATCTACTGTGGTTTATCACAATACTGTCCATTGTATTTCAGCCTACAGCATCTGTACAAACTTAATTATGTATATTGATAATAATAACAATTTTGCATTGCTCAGTAGCCTTGTGCACATCTTTCTACTGGACATGACTTCAGAGATCTGTATGTCCCTAACTTAACCCAGTTATCCAACCAGAAAAGAGGACCTACAACTCAACATGGAATCCGCACCATGTATTGGTTTAAAAAAAAAAAAAAAAAGTGGTGAAGCACCGTGTGTTGTTTCTGGTGACTCATCACATTGTAGAGATGACATCACATTGTAGAGATGAGGGTCAACTTAAAACAAAAACTGTAAACTCCATGGTCCAACAGAGATTCAATCTCATGACTTCTTGCTTTCCAATCACACATTACACCACTAAACCATCAGGCCTGACATTTATACAGACAGTTCATCTGTACGTTTTTATGAGGGAGTTTCCAAGTATCAAAATATGTGAATCTATGATCATATCTTTCAATTGCATTGAATTAGAAGCTTAAATTTTTTACACCACCAAGGGACCATAGATCTTATTACCTGACATAAAACCGGCTCGATACCTCTATCCATTCCTGAGTAAAAGCAGTCTTAACAAACAAACAGATACATAGCCAGGCAGACAACAAATATCTTTTAAAGTGATGTAGTAACAAATTAACCACATTCAGATTTTTTTCCTCTACTTGTACTATTAAACCTTACTTCCTGTCAAATTTCATGAACTCTACATGGGAAGTCTACCTACATGTATTGATGAGTGAGTTTGCAAGTATCAAAATATGTGACAAATGGCCACAACTTTTGACTGCATTGCTTTAGAAGCTTAAATTTTGCACACTGGCAATGGATCACAGACTTTAATACATGACATAAATTTCAACTTGATACCTCTACCTGTTCCTGAGAAAACGGGGTCTTAACTGTAGGGCAGATGCACAGACAGACAGACAACAAAGTGATCCTATAAGGGTTCTGTTTTTACTGATTGAGATACAGAACCCTGAACATCAGCAAAATTTGTGACTGCAAACTAGATTAAAAAATGATAACATGGAGCAGCTCGCCAAAAAATATGGCTGTAGTGTTTTGGAAACAAACACAAAAATTGAGAATTTACAGACAGCATTCTATTGTGAATGTAAAAAGCTGGAGCATTAAAAGAAAAGTGGCACATCACCTAAATGAGGAGGAAAATTGTTTGCATTATGATCTACAAGGTTTTACAAGATGTTCATGAACCAAGGAAAAACATATCTATCATGAGCGAAGGGGAGGACTCTGAGGGAAGTTCATATTAGTGAACCAAGTGATGATTCAATCATATTGGGTGTGTTTGTAGTTATCCCTGTGCTTGTAGATTTAATAACAGGTTAAATACTTGACATGTCTTTCATCTTTTCTGTTACTCAAGGTTATGATCAAGAATGCAGTTGTTACTATCATTCGCAAAGACTGTTCTGACGTTGCTTTAGTGGAATGACTGTGGCGCATGTCACAAGCATATGCAACTTGCAGAATGGAACACAGGCAACACTTTTTCTCGGCAACAGCAACTTTTTAGCACAGTTTCATGTAGCACACAAAAAGTTAGCAACACAAGGTGGCACCTACCATGCAACTTTGAGGCAACATGTCCCCTATATTGCCTTGATGGAATCCCACATGAAAGATAAAATTATCATTAGCAAACAGGAGTGCTTTAGTATCTGTTTTATTTATCAAATTAAAAAAAAGGTTGCTCTATTTCTTGTACTGCAGGTATGTGTCTGCAGTCCAGATACACACTGAAATTCCTGTGCCACACTACCAGCAGGTACACAATGGTGCAGCCTATATCCACTCTATCAACGGGCTGCACTATTTTGTTTTGGCTCCGCTAGCAGCATGCTACAGTACTGTGTTAGGGGGATTTGAATGTGTATCAGCACTGCACACCTGTACTTGCAGACAACGGCAAAAAAGGAGATGATTAAAACTTTATAACTGCCCAGTAAAATTCACGAGTCTTGAACAGAAAGACAACACAACACCATTCCCATTAGAAATGTTTTGGAGTAACAAAAGGGAAAATAATGAGCTTTACATTCTTCCTGATCTTGGCATCAGAAGTAAGTATACATGAACCAGGTCATAAATATTATTATGTGAATTAAGTTTGAAAATGCGATGCTTTACAGTCAAGTGTCACCGGCTTTTGATCAATTTTTTGTGAAGTGAAAATCTTGCTGACTGCACTATCTTCTCTTAAAGGAGTGTACAGCATCCTAGGATGTGAATACGAAAATCACAACTGAAACTATAACAAGTTTCCAATAATTCGTAAGCTACAGCGTTGAATAAAAGTTTCTACGATGTTTAAAGGTACTTGGCAACTCATATTTTATTTTCATTTCCATAAATATTTTGCAGAATTATTCAGTTAATTCACTTCATTTACAAAGCATCTTTACGGCATTGTTTCCTTATCTGTAGGGCATGTTATAACATTAAAATGCAACTGATTTTCCACTTCTGCTATACTACTATGCAAACCACCCTCTTGTCTCTATTTATTGAATACTTTGTTTCCAGAAAACACATATTCCAAGGGAAATTCAAATTTACGTTCAAATTTATGACCACTTCTATATGAAATTACATTTTCTTTCCATCCCTTTATAATTTCTTTCATAGATAGATAAAGTGGAGTTGTGTCATTTAGAGACAAGAAAACAGCTCACACTTGCATTAATTTTGTTGTAGTGGAAACATGAGTTGGAGATTACCTCTTGAGCATGTTGATACTTTGTCCTCAGATTAAACCAGACGTCTGTCAAGTTGTGTGAATTTTCAGAAGTAATTTTTAGCTTTGAAAACAAATTAACACCAATTCTTGCACTGTGGTCATCTTAAACAACTTCTTTACTAAGGTAAGTTAAAATAGTCTTTTTTCATCTGACATAGAAAACATGAAAACCCTACATTAAACCACAACTATACAACAACCAATGAATAACACATACTTGCCATTCACTACCACAGGATGGCTGAGATTAACATAAAAATAGGAAAAACGTGAGTACAGACTTATTTGTCTTCAGGAATGCAAGATTTATGTTGCCATTATCAAATATAAAACTCTTTTGGTGACATTGCAGCTGCTCCTCATGTATTTTTATGTTCATTATGTTTATTATTAAAAATTTGTTTTCCACTTCATATCTACTAATGTATAGTTTACTTTGTGTGTTCTGCTTTGTAATTACTAGTAAGGTATTCGAACTCTAATAATTTCCATATGAACAGCTTAAGGCAAAGCATTGGGCACATGACCTGTTTTCTTTTGCCCAATGTTTACCCTCCCCCTGCCCCAAAGTGGAAAGTGAGTAGGTCAAGCGCAATATGCACAATACTGTGCAATTCTGAACAAACTAAAACTCAGAAGATTGACTTCATCATCAATCACTGATGTATCTGCTTGCATGACTGTGCTTGAAAAAATAGAAAAGCTAGAAATTTTGTAAAAGGTAGTAGCAATGTTTAGTTTGCTTTGCTACGTACATCGTAAAATTATAATTTCTATGGGAGAAAGACACACAGCCAATACCGCGACTGATCTCCTACTTTGGGAAAATTGTATCATATATGGAAATGACAGAGATGTACAACTAAACAGACAAAACTGTTGTTACCAGGCTCTGTTATAGTCAGTGGAACAAGTCTCAGCCTTTCATTATTAAAGGGCTGACTGGCAATTTGCCGAATTGATTATGAATTTCTGATATACACTGTAATCCCAGGAAGCATTCTGATTTAATTTAACTATAAAGGGCTTGTGATTAGCTTGTCAAAAGAGTGCATTGATGGGCTCCAAAGAGTCCTAATGCAACTTAGGTGACAGTGCATTTTAGGGGCAGATTGGTGTGGGTTTTTTTTTTTTTTTTTTTTTTTTTTTTTTTTTTGGGTCATTCATTGCTAAAACCACTGCTACTGCCATTAAATGAAACTACTGTATGGCAGGGGGGACTACTTGAATGGCTATAATTTGGTGTTTTGGGTGAGCATTAATAGTTTTTAGAGGGAACACAGCTACTTTCTACAGTGAAAATGTTTGGAACCAAGTATGCCTGAATGCCACAGGTTCTGAATAGTTGTTATGAGATCTTCTGTAAAGTGCCTGGATTCCAGATTTCATAATGCACAAATCAAATAGTAAGTGACTTTAATGCTGTGTGCCCTTCAGTTCTGCAGCTATAATTATTATCATAAATTTTATGACTTTCAGATGGCCTATAAAAGAACATTCTGTTAGAATCTTAATGCAAGTGGGACAGTATGAAGAGTCAGAGACAGTGCGTTATGGTCTTTTCGATCCCATCAGAGACTTTGGGTTTCAACTGTCATTGCCAACTCTAACCAGGTTAATAGTAGCTAAAAACAGTTTAGTTACTTACCTGTTCACGTGAAAGCTAATCATTGTCAGAATTAAATAAGTTTTACTCTCCTGACACACTTTTCATAATGTATAAGATGTGACAAAAACCTCAATTTATTGGAATCATGCAGTCTTATTTGATTGCAATGAATATAAAAATATTTTAAATTGTAAGCAAAAGATATGGATAACAAAATACATTTCGTTACAAACATAATTGCTGTAAGTACTTCTTACATGTTATAACATGAGTTAATAATATTCACTAGCCTTATCATGTTCACACTCACTCTTCCAAAATCTCAAAAAGAAGATTCTTCATAGCATATAAAATTAAGAAATCTCACATAGTTTGTGCCAAACACAAAAAGCACAGGTTTAATATACAGCACGAAACACTATATTGATGATAAGAGAAATGTCACTCTACAATCTTTTCCATCTTCTGGATCCAGTACTCATATTCTGAAAAACATATTATACTGGATCTACAGATGGGAATATCCCATGCTGATTAAGCCACTTCAAACAGATTTTGTGCACTGCAGTATTTTCCAGCTTCTGTGCTTCTTGCATTATTCGTAGTACGTCATCTACTCGGTTGTATTTCACTGCTACCAGGTAAGCTGACTTCAGCTGGTGACAAAGTATGTATCCTGAAACCTAAAGAAACTTAGATGAGAAAGTGTCAGCTTCTTAGAGTTACTAGCATTCTCATTTAAGATAATGAGACTGATGACTGCAATAAGAAATGGCATGAAGAGCATGGTTGTATCACTTTTCTTTATTACACTAATAGTTTTAATTTGAGTCTATTGTCACATTTGTCAGTCTGTTTCATTCAGATTTCAAAAATTTTCAAATCTATTAAAACAAATAAAATATATGCCAAATTTTATCTTGAGCAGTTGGTTACACAACCCTTTCATGATGTAAGACATTAAATCTCCTGGGAATATTAGACCTAACATTTTCAATTCACTGAAGGTAAGTAAAGGAATCAGTGATCACAAAAATATAATATCAATCATTAGTGAAATTACAATAATTACTTGTAATGATAAGAAAGTCTTTCTCCTCAGCAAGTGTGACAATAAACTGATATCTAATTAACTTACAAGCACACAGAAAACTTTTAGCACTAACAATGACAATGTGGTGGCTTTATGGGACATGGTGCTGCTGACACTGTTGTTGATAATGTTGCTTTGGAGCATTCAGTAGTGAAGTTACCAGCACCCTTGCAGTTAAAAGGCTTAGAACTTGAAAAGTGTACAAAATAGAACACACTTAAAACATATGGGTTAAGAAACAGAAGGCAGAAGAAGTAGCTCAGGAAAGTATGGATGGATGACCACTGGAACAAGATTAGGCATTTAATAAAAACTTAAAAAGTCAGACAATGCTAGTCTGATAGAACACAGAGCACATTATCTGGTGTACCACTTGCTGCACTCGTCTCTCACATAAAACGCATTCTGTTAAAATGTAGTGTATGGCACTTGGTACATCACAACAGCTATGTACTAGTGGATCATCTCACCGAAGATGGAATCGATGCATCACAGGACAGTGTCCAATACTAACGTCAGTTAAAAGGACTTAATTTGTTTCTGTGGCTGGAAGGAGCTAGCGCATATGCAGATGGTTGGCATAACTGATCTCAGCTTCTTCTTCCTCACTCCTAGCCACACTTTCTCTAATCAAAACATGACTCTGGGTCGCAACAGCAATGTCAATTCATGAAGGAGGACTTTAAATCGTGTCACTTTAGGTAAGAAAATGCCTCCTTGGTTGCTGCATCTAATGCGTAAATGCTCCAAATTCCCATATACAGTTACAGTACAAATTGAAGAGTAATGCAAAATACACATTACACAGTTATACTGCATGCAAGATAAATAGGGATCAGAAAGACTCTCTAGGTTTAATGATAAAACACTGCCTCACAAAAAAAGTGAAACACCCAGAGCACACAGTCGGATGTCAATTTAACTGCGTACATCTACACACCATCAATGGGTTAGTAAATGATTAGAGTTGCAATTCTCTGTGACACATAGAATGGCCACAAGAGTGAATTAGTGATGTTCATAATCAAAATATCCACGGGTATGCTGCCGGTCTATAGTGTCCAACGGGCACAATATTTCGGCGATCAAACATGTCGCCATCATCAGGTGAACTGACGGACTGAGCTCCTGTGAACGTGCCGGCACGGAGATCCGTACGCTATGGCTGCTCAGAGGGAACTGGGTTCGGTCGCGGCGGCGGCCGATTTAAATACCCTCCGCACGCGGCGCGCTCCCTCCGCCGTCCGCGCCCAGCGCCACGGTCGTGCGGTGGAACAGATTGCGACGGCGTCTGAGATGACGTCGGTGTGATGGCTCTGTCCGCCGTGGTCGTCACAACTATACGTCTGCTCGATTTACTCTTGATTAACCCGATCGCTGGTCCCCAAGCCTTGCTAAGATTATAGCCACAGTCACGGTTTATGAGGTCGTCATTGGTGCGAATTTCGATGGCCTCTCTAACAACGGTGTCCCAGTATCTCGACGTCTGTACCAGAATCCTCGTGCGGTCATACTCCATGGCGTGATTTTCCGACAAACAATGTTCAGCGACCGCCGACTTGCTCGGATACATCAGTCGAGTGTGCCTCTGGTGTTCACGGCATCGATCCTCGACGGTACGCATCGTCTGACCAATATACGACTTGCCACATTGACACGGAATCTGGTACACGCCGGCCTTCCTCAAACCGAGGTCATCTTTGGCGCTCCCCACCAGTGCACGAGTTTTTATTTGGAGGACAAAACACAGTTCCGACCCGGTGTTTCTTCAGAATGCGGGCGATTTTTCCCGAGAGTGCGCCTGTGTATGGAATAAATGCAGTGCCTACCTCCTCCCTCGTGACTTCATCCATCTCAACAGGTTGTGCTGCAGTGGTTGGGCGGAGAGCACGTGGCAGATTCAACGTGCTCTCCGCCCAACCACTGCAGCACAACCTGTTGAGATGGATGAAGTCACGAGGGAGGAGGTAGGCACTGCATTTATTCCATACACAGGCGCACTCTCGGGAAAAATCGCCCGCATTCTGAAGAAACACCGGGTCGGAACTGTGTTTTGTCCTCCAAATAAAACTCGTGCACTGGTGGGGAGCGCCAAAGATGACCTCGGTTTGAGGAAGGCCGGCGTGTACCAGATTCCGTGTCAATGTGGCAAGTCGTATATTGGTCAGACGATGCGTACCGTCGAGGATCGATGCCGTGAACACCAGAGGCACACTCGACTGATGTATCCGAGCAAGTCGGCGGTCGCTGAACATTGTTTGTCGGAAAATCACGCCATGGAGTATGACCGCACGAGGATTCTGGTACAGACGTCGAGATACTGGGACAGCGTTGTTAGAGAGGCCATTGAAATTCGCACCAATGACGACCTCATAAACCGTGACTGTGGCTATAATCTTAGCAAGGCTTGGGAACCAGCGATCGGGTTAATCAAGAGTAAATCGAGCAGACGTATAGTTGTGACGACCACGGCGGACAGAGCCATCACACCGACGTCATCTCAGACGCCGTCGCAATCTGTTCCACCGCACGACCGTGGCGCTGGGCGCGGACGGCGGAGGGAGCGCGCCGCGGGCGGAGGGTATTTAAATCGGCCGCCGCCGCGACCGAACCCAGTTCCCTCTGAGCAGCCATAGCGTACGGATCTCCGTGCCGGCACGTTCACAGGAGCTCAGTCCGTCAGTTCACCTGATGATGGCGACATGTTTGATCGCCGAAATATTGTGCCCGTTGGACACTATAGACCGGCAGCATACCCGTGGATATTTTGATTATCAAATACGCCGGGAGAAACTCAAGAATCAGTGATGTTCATGTTGAGTGTTGATGCCAGGCCTGGTAATGTATACAGGGTGAAGTGAAATTCGCACTCTCGGGCTTCGCAGCGCGACTCCTCACATGCCAGAAATAAAAAAAAAAGTCTTTCACAAAATTTCTGCTGATGAGTACATCCAGCAGAAAAAGGACATTAAGGAGTGGCAATCTGGCGACACTGTAACCACATGTATGGTAACTACCTCTGTCAGCACATATTACACGTGTTGTACAGTTGGTGCAGTGGATAGAGTTTTGGGTTATCATGCAGAAGGTCGATGATTCGATCCTGAGTTGGGGCATATGTTTTTTATTTGGTAAATGTAGTCCAGGTGGTACGGTATCTGGCATCCTAATCGCCAACAGCAATTGCACCGGGTCCTCCAGCAAACATTTGCACTTACAGACAACAATTGTAGAAAAGGAAGATTGGTCAGCTTTGAAAGAAGCCCTTTCCATGTTGTGGGCATGAATTTCGCACCACTGGATCTACCAGATGTGAAACCTATTTTCTTTGTACTCTCCTTCAATGGTCCCATAGATTAGTACCAACTATTATTCTTGCCTCATTCAGGTCCATTACATTTCGTTAGGGCCTTACATTACCACTAGGACTAGCAACATGCTTTGCAAGTAATGTCCAATCTCGGTTATTACTTCTGTGTGTTATCACCATGGTCCCACTAATTATGCCTTTCACCATTGAATCTGGTGACTGCATGATGTTTAGAGTACATATCTCAATGCATTACTATTATCATTATTATTATTGTTGTGGTGGTTGTTGTTCTATCGATGGGATTGTGGAAACATCACGTCTACTACCATTAGGGAAACAATGGAATTCGAAACCAAACATTTCAAAATTAGCAGTGTCAGTATGAATCATCCAGAACAATGTCTTTCAGAGGGGTAATGCACGTTAGGTGGAACAGTGTTTATACTGTATGTGCTGTCCACCATACAAGGACTAGTTGCAAGCAGAGTAATGTGCCATGACAGACTCCAATGTACATGCGTACACATATTGAATTTTCTCACTGTAAACCTCTAAACCGGTGTGGCAGATGTATGGCATACACAAACGATGAATATGTAGATATGCTTCTGGTCCTTGGTGCATCTGCTAACAGGTCTGATGTTGCTGCTCATGAATATACTACTAGATATCCTCGTCAATGCCATCCAGATAAAAATCTGTTTTGTCATCTGGAGCTGCGCCTTCGGGAGTCAGGTTCTCTCCTTCCACCATTGTATGACAGGTCGTCCTTGGACTCGCTGTACTCCAGCTACTGAGGAAGCTGATCAGGAGGTCATACACCAAGAGCCTCCGCAAAGTACATGTAGCATAGCAAGGCAGCTGAGTGTCTTGCAATGCACGGTCGATAACTTGCTGCACCCCTGTCATTATGCTTTCACCACCCTTAGCATTATGCTTTCACGCATCTTGCAGGTCGCCATCAGCAGATGCAATTCTGTGAATGGTTTCAACAACAACAGGAAGCCAACGATGACTTCGTGAACACTGTAATATGGCCGGATGAAGCAGCATTCACTCATGAGTGTCTCTTCAATATGCACCATGCCCACCACTGGTGAGAGGTTAACCCGCACATCACTCATGACTGTGGATATCAAATTCACTTTGGTATCAATGTCTGGGCCAGAATATTGGGTGTTGGGGCCCCTACATGTTGCCTGACTGGTTGACTGCACAAAGGTATCATGCATTCCTCTCAAACTATCTGCCTGAAGCACTGCAAGATGTTCCACTACATGTTCGGTAGAGGAAACATGATGGTACACTTCCACACTCTGGATTTAATGTGCGACAGTATTTGGACAGAACATTTCCAGGGAAATGGCTCAGACATGGAGGTCCAGATGTATGGCCACTGCATTCACCTGACCTAAATCCCCTGGATTTCTTCCTGTGGAGGCACCTGAAGAAGCACGTGTACTGTATTCCGCCGATGAATGTGGAAGAACTGGTAGCGCGCGTTCATGCTGCTCTTGTTACTGTGGATGTCACTTTGCTGCAAAGGGTCCAGAGCTGTATGATCCGACAAGTTGTGCAATGTTTGGACATGCAGGGAGGTCGCTCTGAGGACAACGTTTTCTGTTGTGAAGGTCATGCAGCCATTAATATGGACATTATTATTGCCACTGGTTGCTAATGTGCAACATCTGATTGCTCATATTACATGTAATATAAATGATAAGTAGATGTTGTGTTCCTGAACTTTGCTATCATCTTCAGCATCTCGAAATTGATACTGTTTTTGTAGTTATTCTGTCCTATGATGGATCACTTGTTTCAACTGTCTATTTCTTATTTGTCTAACCATGTATTTGTTATACTCAGCATTACAAAGTGTTGTAAATTTAGGATACATGCGACCTAAGAAACAGTGTATATTACAATGTGAAATGACAGAATGAAATTAGCAATTCTATCCACTGCACCAACTGTACAGCACATCTAAGATGTGCTGACAGAAGTGGTTACAGTGTTGCCAGATTGCCACTCTTTAATGTCCTTTTACTGCCGGATGTACTCGCCATACGAAATTTTGTGAAAGACATTTTTTTATCACTGGCATGTGAGGAGACGCGCTGCGAAGCCTGAGTGCACAAATTTCGCTTCACCCTGTATAAAGGGATGTTGAGTGATCACTATGAAGGGCAGGCAGATGCAGTGTATTTGTGTCAGATAACTCTATCAGCTGCTGAGAGAGTCTGAGAGGTACCACATTGTGAGTCTCCATTAAGCTGGCTGGTTGAATCATGCAATATTATGTTAGGTTAGGGTAGGGTAGGGTAGGTTAGGTTAGGTGGGGTTAGTTTTTGGGGCATTCAGATGTGACAGTGGCCTGATGATGGACTGCATGGGAATGTCAAGACAGACAGATTTGTAATCAATGTTCCAGCTGACCTTGTCTGACCACCACAAAGGAGGAACATTGTATTGTGCACCAAGCACATTGTAACTCCCCCCATATCAGCATCTGCGATCTGAGAACAAGTAATACACTTCATGCAACATTCTGTGTCATCCTGCACCAGTGGTTGGAGGCTAGCAGCAGCTGGGCTAGGGAATAAATGTCCCATGCGTAGGCTGCTGTAAACATCACAGCACAAACAGCTGTGTTTGGAGTGGTGCTGTGACTGGGTAATGTGGCCTATCGATGAATGGCATTGCACTACATTCAGCAAATCAATTGAGGTGCCACACTATGCAGCATGACCATCATAGGCATGAATAGTGGCGACCTGGGGAGAGGTGCTTATGGAATATCATCTCAGTTATGCAACTGGATTCATGATTTCCTGTCTACATCTACATCTACATGGTTGCTCTGCAATTCACACTTAAGTGCCTGGCAGAGGGTTCATCGGACCATTTTCATACTACTTCTCTACCATTCCACTCTCGAACAGCGCGTGGGAAAGAGGAACACGTAAATCTTTCCGTTCGAGCTCTGATTTCTCTTATTTTATTATGATGATAACTTCTCCCTATGTAGGTGGGTGTCAACAACATATTTTTCCTTTCGGAAGAGAAAGTTGGTGATTGAAATTTCGTAAATAGATCTCGCCGCAAAGAAAACCACCTTTGTTTCAGTAGTAGTAGTAGTAGTAGCAGTAGTAGTAGAGGGTTTTTTTTGGGTGCACGACAGCAAGGTCTTCAGCGCCCGTTCAGTAATATAGTGAGACAGGTGTCAAGAAAAAAACTCAGAACGTTTACATAAAACGGAACATAAAACATGGGAAACAATCATTGAAAAATATGTGCTCACCCACACCGAAGCGTGGGATGAAGCAGGGCGTCAGCAGTAAAACATGGACAACACAGGAAGAAAATGGTAGAGGGAGCTAAAACAATGTAGCAGATGGAAGTGGCTGGCTGACCGCAAGGGAAAAAGGGAGGAGTCAGCCACTCTGCAATACACTAAAACCTCCAGCCTAAAAGTTTAGGCCAGAGTCCAGACACATCACAAAACTTAAAAACCCTAGACACACACGTCTCATTGTTAGCTAAAACACAAGGCAGATCCCCATCAACTTGTGCTTCTGCCCTTGCATCACGGTATAAAATGCAGGCTGTTAAAATGTGCCGGACAGAGATGTGCACACCACAAGCATCACAAAATGGGGGATCCTCCCGCCGTAATAAATAGCTATGTGTGAGAGGACAGTTCCCGATCCAAAGACGTGTGAGGGCCACCTCTTCCCGCCTGAGCAACCGGCAGGAGGAACGCCATGGCCGAGTGGTTGACTTTACCGACGGCAGTTTATTGGCCGTCACCACCAGCCATTCGTCCTCCCACAACTCCATGCACTTCCTGTGGAGTGCAGCGAAGACTGACTGCAAGGGGATAGGGCACTGGACCACATCCTGCTCTCTGCAGGCCTCCTTGGCAGCCCGATCAGCCTGTTCATTGCCCCATATGCCGACATGACCAGGCACCCAGCAGAAGGATACCTCTTTAGCGCGCCGTTGGAGCAAGTACAGTTGGTCATGTATCAGCTGGACCATCTCCTCAGTCGGGTATAGGTTCTGCAGTGATTGTAAGGCACTAAGAGAATCGGAGCAGAGAAGAAATCGATCGCCCCGAACACGATGCATCTGCTCCAGTGCCTTCAGGATCGTGTGGAGCTCCGCTGCGAAAATGGTATATTCAGCAGGGAGGCGAATCCGGGTAACATGATCAGGGAACACCACAGAACAGCCAAGGAAAGTCTCCTGTTTGGAGCCATCAGTGTAAACGACAGTGAAACCGTGATGCACATCTAAAATGTTAAAAAACAGAGATTGGAATGTAAAATCTGGTGTGACATCTTTCTTAAAATTAGTCAAATCTAAAATAAGTTTGGGTCTCCGGAGGAGCCAAGGTGGAGATCTGCTCCAACCGCGACGTAAAACACGAAGACCAGCCATAGACATCGCACCGAGGCAATCCTGTGCGTGAATCCCATAGGGCTGCGTCGCACGTTGCCGGTTATGAAACAATCATGCCAGAGGAGACTGAGCAACGGTATGGTATGCAGGGGTGTATGGTGTGGACAAAGTTTTATACGCCTAGTGCACTGTAAGTAGCCATCGCCGCATATGAAGTGGTGGTTCACCAGCCTCTGCACAGAGGCTTGGTATGGGGCTAGTTCGGAATGCCCCAGTGGTCAACCGAAGCCCTTCATGGTGCACAACGTCCAACAACTTTAAGTAAGACGGCCTCACAGACCCATACACCGTGCACCCATAATCGAGCCGAGATCACACAAACGCCCTGTAAAACTGGAGCAGACAAGTCCTGTCAGCTCCCCATGTACTGTGGCTAAGACATTTTAAAATACTTAAAGCCATAAGTGACCGCCGTTTCAGGTCTTTAAGATGAGGTAACCACGTGAGCTTCGAGTAAAAAATGAGCCCCAGAAATCTCACCGTGTCTTTAAAAGTAAGAATAGTGTCCCTCATCCTCAATTCAGGAAAGGTTAAAATCGAACGAGAACGGTTAAAAAGAACACATACAGACTTCTCGGTGGAAAACTTAAAACCACTCTTCTGTGCCCAGTCATCCAAACGCCTAATTGTAAGTTGCAACTGATGAGTTGTCATTGCAAGGCTTGAAGAAGAGCAAAACAAAGAGAAATCGTCCACAAACAAAGAACACTGGACAGGACTTTTCACTATGGAAGTAATGCTATTAATAGCGATGGCAAAGAGAGTCACACTTAAAACGCTACCCTGAGGGACACCGTTCTCCTGCACAAAGCGATCAGACAGGACAACACCAATTCAGTATCTAAAATATCGTGGCGAGAGGAAAGACTGAATAAAAAGAGGAAGACAACCATGAAAACCCCATTCGTGAAGCTGCTCCAGGATGAGACGCCTCCAAGTGGTATCGTAGGCCTTCTCGATGTCGAAAAATACACCTAGAAGGTGATGACGGCGTAGGAAAGCTTGTTGTATTGCCGCCTCCAGGAGGGCAAGGTTATCGAAGGTGGAACGAAACCTCCTGAACCCACACTGAAAGCGACTAAGGAGTTGCCGGGATTCTAACATCCAGACAAGGCGGCGGTTGACCATCCGCTCCAAGGTCTTCCCTATGCAACTAGTGAGGGCAACACTACGGTAGCTACTTGGGCTCATGCGGTCTTTCCCAGGTTTTAAAAAAGGGATTAAAACTGCCTCATGTCACGTGTCAGGAAAGCGACCCGACGCCCAAATGGCATTAAAAAGTGTGAGGAGGATTTCTCTGTTGCGCATTGTGAGGTGCCATAGCATACTGTAATGGATCCTGTCGTGACCAGGGGATGTGTCACGAGCTCCAGACAATGCAGAATCCAGCTCCCACATAGAAAATGAGCAGTTGTAAATTTCATGAGAAGTGGACTGGAAGTCCAGACTACATCTCTCAGCAACGGCTGTATGGCACTGGAAACCTGGATCCTGACTGGTTGTTGCAGTAACTGTGGCAAAATACGCTGCCATAGTCTGGGCAATGTCTCGCGGATCCGTGTGGAGAGTGCCGTTATTCATTACAGCAGCTATGGGGCACCTCCCTCCTCTGCCAGAAATTCTCCTGATGGTCTCCCACACAATGGAACTGTTGGTGGAACGATTAATGGTGTTCAGGAACTGTTGCCATGACCTCTTCTTGCTCTCACGAATAATGCTGCGACATCTTGCCCTCGCCACCCGAAAGGCTGCAAGATTCTCAGCAGTCGTCCGACACTTGAACCGACGCAGAGCTGCACGCCTGGTCCTGATTGCAGAGCGGCATTCGGCACTCCACCAAGGCACAGGTGGGCTCTTCCGGTGGCCTGTGGACTGTGGAATGGATGCTGCAGCGGCGTGGTGGACCGTTTTGGTAATATGATCCACCCACACCTCAACATTCGCACAGTGTTCGAATTGGGCCAGTCAGCTCCACTGAGCACCCATCGTGGTGGTCTCCTTTCGGGGCCCAGGCCATCTGGCAGGTGAATCCAGATTGCAAAATGATCACTGCCATGCAAGTCAGTGACCACTTCCCAGTGAGCACCGGGGGCAAGAGCCGGAGAGCAAAGCGAGAGATCAATGGCAGAGAACGACCCAGTTGCTGTGCAGAAATGAGTACTCTGTCCTCCATTGAGCAAGTAGGCACAGGATGACAGGAGAAGCCTCTTAATTGCTCTACCCCTGGGGCAGGTAATTGCAGAGCCCCAAAGCACATTGTGGGCATTAAAATCACCACAAATAATGAATGGCTGGGGGAGCTGTGTAAGAAGGTCGGTGAGAGCCGCTTCATCAAGTGCATCATGTGGGGGCAAGTAAAGCGAGCATACAGTCAATGGATGACGCACGTGCACAGACACAGCGACGGCCTGTAAAGTCGTCGTAAGTGAGAGAGGCGAGGAGGGGTAGTCTGTCCTGACGACGAAAATACCTACGCCTCCTCTAGCTCTCTTTTCCACGCAGGTTGTCCTTTTTGTGGAGTGTATAGCCTCGTATCTCAGGGGAGTATGATGGATGGAAATAAGTCTCCTGGAGACAGAGACACAGTGGTCTACCCTGAGAGAGTAGACGAAGTTCCTCCACATGCGTCCTGAACCCTTGCAAGTTCCACTGAAGTATGGGAGCCATCTATGATGGGGGTAGCACCTTCATCCTGTCTCTCCGACGGGGCGGGGAGACTGCAGCAGGTGGAGGGGCAGGCGTGGGGCGAGATGATTTCCCCACACATACATCGGATTCCATCAACTCTGGGGAAGAGTCAGATGAAGAGTCACGGAAAACAACATCTGCATGGTCAGACGGTTTACCATGTGATTTGACCCGCTGTTGCTGCTGTACGGGAGCTTTCTGAGGTTTGGTGGGCTTTGGGGGAGCTGAGTGGGAGTGGTAATGGCTGTACTGGGTTTCGGAACATCCTCAGCTGTTGGAGGCCCCAGGGGCTGGCCCAAGTTCGCCACTGTACCTTTGTCTGCCGTTCGAATAGGGGCTACTGGCTCTGAAACACTGGCTGCATTGCAAGTGCACTGACAGCTGCATGTATTAGTGCCAACACTCACCACCTCTGTCTGCCTTGAGGCATCGACTTTTGGAGTAGGCTTCTGAACCAGGGATGCAAATGATGTAGCACATGTGGGAGGTTGCATCGACTTATAGATCTTCTTGGCCTCACCATAGGGGATACGCTTGGTTGTTTTTATTTCCTGGACTTTGCGTTCCTCTAAAAATATTTGGCAGTCCCTACTCCAAACAGGGTGGTTCCCAGAGCAATTGATACATTTGGCTGGAGAGGAGCAACCAACTCCTTCATGAGCAGCTTTACCACAGTTGCCACAAGTTGCTTCGCCTTTGCATCCTAAGGTGGTATGCCCAAAATGCTGGCATTTGAAACAGCGCATTGGGGTCGGGAAATAAGGCCTCACACTAAGGCGAAGAAAGCCAGCTTTAACATGTTCAGGAAGTTTCGTGCTACTGAAGGTTAGAATAAAGGAGTCGGATTTGACAAGATTGCCATCAACCCTCCTCATGATATGTTGAACATCAACGACACCTTCCGGAGCCCACTCACGTTGCAGTTCTTCCTTGGGAATGTCAACTAGATCCCGGCACGTCATAACACTTTTGCTGTAGTTCAAGGTGCTGTGCAGTTCAGTGTCTATGGCATACTCTCCAAGGCATTTAGCAGACTGAAGGTTAGTTGCTTGCTGGTAAGTGGAAGTTTCCACTAGCAAGGTCCCATTACGTAAGCGCTTCACCGATTTTAAGGAGCCACAGATTCCCTCCAAACCCTTTTGTATATAGAAGGGTGAAACCTTCTCAAAACTACCCTCCTTCCGTTTCACAATGAGAAACACATTCAGGTTACCAGAATATATTCTGTTACTTAAGACTCGACTTGTCAAAGAAGTGCCGGGGACAGGGGGACTGACTGCACGAGCCCTCTTAAGAGACTGGGTGTTAGAACCTTCCAGCGGCCCACCCTTTCTGCTGGGAGGAAGAAAAGAGGATTTCGAAGGATCCATCTCGGTCCCATGAGCAGCTAGGGAACTAGAAGTCCACCTAGACAGAGTCCCGCGTGCCTAGGTAAGCCTTATACAACTGGGGTGCGGCAGGTGCCACAGAGGTTGCCCGCTTGCGACTGTTCCACCCCAACAGCCATGCATCTTATAGGCGCGCAGAACACCGTAAGATTGAGGGTTTTTTATAGACGTTTACCTTCCTCGCAATCCATGCGGTCAAGCCAAGATTACCACTCCCCGCAGCACACAACATTCCACTGCTGCACCATACGGTGGTCGCTGAAGCATGTCCGGGGGTTACGGTGACAGAAGACTGGCGGCGCTGACCAGTCCCCAGCTCAGGACCCCGGGGTCGCCAAGCCCGTACTCAGCAAATGAATGCTGAGCCCCTGGGGGGTTTGTTTCAGTGACTGCCACCCCAACTTGCATATCATATCAGTGACACTCTCACCCCTATTGCACGATAACACGAAACAAGTTGCCCTTCTTTGCACTTTTTCAATGTCCTCCATCAATTGTACCTGGTAAGGATCCCATACCACGCAGCAATAATACAGCAGAAGATGGACAAGTGTAATGTAGGCTGCCTCTTTAGTGGGTTTGTCACATCTTCTAAGCGTTCTGCCAACAAAGCGCAGTCTTTGGTTTGCCTTCCCCATAATATTATCTATGTAGTCTTTCCAATTTAAGTTGCTCATAATTGTAATTCCTAGGTATTTGGTCAAATTGACAGCCCTTAGATTTGTGCAATTTATCGTATACCCAAAATTTATCAGATTTCTTTTAGAACCCATGTGGGTGACCTTGCACTTTTCTTTGTTTAGTGCTAATTGCCACTTTTCACACAATACAGAAATTCTCTCTATATCATTTCGTAATTGGAATTGATCATCTGATGATTTTACTGGACGGTAAATTACAGCCTCATCTGCAAACAATCTAAAGGGGCTGCTCAGATTATCACCTAGATCATTTATACAAATCAGGAACAGCAGAGGGCCTATGACACTACCTTGCGGAATGCCAGATATCACTCTGTTCTACTCGATGATTTACTGTCTATCATTATGAACTGTGACCTCTCTGAGAGGAAATCACAAATCCAGTCACACAACTGATACGATACTCCATATGCACACAATTTGATTAATAGTCACTTCTGAGGAACGGTATCAAAAGCCTTCTGGAAATCTATGAATATGGAATCGAATGAGATCCCTTGTTGACAGCACTCATTACTTCATGGGAATAAAGAGCTAGCTGCGTTGCACAAGAGTGATATTTTCTGCATCCCTGTTGGTTATGTATCAATAAGTCATTTTATTCAAGGTGATTTATAATGTTCAAGTACAGTATATGCTCCAAAATCCTACTGCAAACTGAGGTCAGTGATATGGGTCTGTAATTCAATGGGTTACTCCTGTTTACTTTTTTGAATATTGGTGCGACCTGTGCTACTTTCAAATCTTTAGGAACAGGCCCTTCGTCAAGTGAGTGGTTGTATATGATTGCTAAGAAAGAAGCTATTGTGTCTGCATACTCTGAAAGGAACCTGATTTGTATACCATCTGAACCAGAAGACTTACCTTTCTTAAGTGATTTGAGTTGTTTTGCAACACCTAAGACATCTACTTTTATGTCACTCATGCTAACAGCTGTTCTGGTTTCGAATTCTGTAATATTTACTTCGTCTTCTTTCGTGAAGGAATTATGGAAAACTGTATTTAGTAATTCCGCTTTAGTGGCATCTGAGTCGGGCCGTCGGTAGAAGGAGCCAATTATTATTTTGGTATGGCTGTTGAGTATAACCTCTACCCATAGTAATTCGCAAGAATTATCTATTTCAACTTCATTACAAGACAAACTACTACCAACAGACACAAACACATCACTACCATGTTCAGAAAGGATAGATTAAATATCTATCCTTTCTGAACATGGTTTGCACCTCTGTGAAAATTTCGGCAGAATTTATCTCCGACTTTAGCCAGCTTTCTATTCCTATAACGATTTCAGCTTCAGTGCTTTCTATCAGCACTTGAAGCTCTGGTACTTTTCCAATACAGCTATGACAATTTACAACTACAATACCGACTGTTGCTAGCTCGATTCTCGTTGTTTCTTTGCCCTGCACTCTTTGAGACTGGAGCCCTTTTTGATCTTTCCCATGACTATCTAGCCTAAAAGACCGCCCAGTCCACACGTATTTAGCGGAATCCAAAACCCCACTACCCCATGGCGCATGTCAAGGAATCTGCAGCCTACACAGTCACAGAACCGTATGAGCCTCTGATTCAGACCCTCAACTCGGCTCTGTACCAAAGGTCTGCAATTGGTCCTGTGGACGATGCTGCAGATGGTGAGCTCTGCCTTCATCTCGCTAGCAAGACTGGCAGTCTTCACCAACTCAGATAGCCACCGAAAACCAGAGAGAATCTCTTCCGATCCATAGTGACACACATCATTAGTGCCGACATGTGCCACTACCTGCAGTTGGCTGCACCCTGTACCCTTCATGGCATCCGGAAGGACCCTTTCCTCATCTTGGATGACCCTCCCACACGGAGTTCACATTGGCTTTCTTCCCATCCTTTGATGCCATATCCCTAACGGGCTCCATCACCCGCCTAACACTAGAGCTCCCAATGACAAGCAATCCCACCCTCTGTGCTTGTCTGGACCTCTCAGGAAGACCAGCCACTGCTGCAACAGGTGAGGCTGCCCTTGCTGGCTCAGAAGTACTTTCAGCAGTGGGCAGCACCTCAAACCTGTTACGGAGGTGTAAGGGTACAGTCTTGTGGCCAGCACCAACTTTTGCCTTCTGCCCAGGGAATCGCGACCCCGCCACGATTCGCCAAACACCATCAGGCAAGTTTCCAAATCCGAGGGTGCAGTGGCATACGAGATCCCAGGTGATGCTACGGGTTCCAGAGGCACCAAAGCGCTTGCCTTGGATGTCCCAATGTTGCCGCAGCCCAGGGCAACAGCCTGGAGTCTGTCGACCATGGTCAACACAGCTTCCAGCTGTTTACGGACGGTGGCCAATTCCCCCTGAATCCGTACACAACAGGCGCAGTCCCTATCCATACCTAAAAAATTTTTTTCCTCTCTTTTATCTTACAAGCCGTTCAAAACAAACAGATGACTGATGACTACGCGAATTTACACTATATGGGTATTAAAATGCGATGCTACAACTCTCAAATACTATAATATGCCTGAAATTTGTGAATTAAACTATGCAAGTACCCAAAACCATGCAGAGAAATTAAGAATTAAACTACAACACAAATAAGTGAGCTAAGAGTACGACTTGCTGCTGGTTGCTGCTTATACAGTGGCGGCAGGGAGCTCACTGTCAAAGGAGTCACAGTTCATAATAACTGACAGAAAGTCACTGAGTAATACAGAATTGATTTCTGGCATTCCCCAAGGTAGTGTTACAGGACCTCTGCTGTTCCTTATCTATATAAACAATTTAGGAGAGAATCTGAGCATTCATCTTAGGTGCTTGCAGATGATGCTATCAGTTATCATCTAGTAAGGTCATTAGAAGATGAAAACAAATTGTAAAATGATTCAGAAAAGATATTTCTATGGGGTAAAAATTAGTAATTGACCCTAAATAATTAAAAGTTTGAGCTCATCCACATGAGTGCTAAAAGGAGTCCATTAAACTTCGGTTAACCAATAAATCCATCAAGTGTGAAGGCCATAAATTCAACTAAATACCTAGGAATTGCAATTACGATCAACTTAAATTGGAAAGAACGGACAGAAAATGTGATGAGATGCCAAACCAAAGATGGTATTTTATTGGCAGAACACTTAGAAGATGCAACAGATCTACTGAAGAGACTACCTACACTACGCTTGTCCGACCTCTTTTGGAGTACTGCTGCACAGTGTGTGATCCTTACCAGATTGGGTTAATGGCGTACATCAAGAAAGTTCAAAGGAGGGCAGCACATTTTGTATTATTGAGAAATAAGGGGGAGAGTGTCATGGACATATAAGACAAGATTTGGGGTGGACATCATAAAACAAATGCATTTGTAATTGTGATGGGATCTTCTCATGAAATTTCAACCACTAACTTTCTTCTCTGAATGCAAAAATATTTTGTTGATGCTGACCTATAGGAAGAAATGATGGTCATAATAACATAAGGGAAATCAGTATTAGGAAGTTAGTGAAAAAGCAGAGAGAACTTTATTGGACCTGCAAATGAAGCTGAAACACTCCAGGAAAACTGAATTTGAGCAAAAACCTATTGTAGCTGGGTGAGGAGCATTCCTTGACATAGAAAGCTAAATCTTATGTGTCAAATTATTAAAAGAAACTAAAACTCTTAATTCTATATAAAGTTGGTCAATTAATTAAAATTATGCATCCACTTATTTGTTCATTGCACAGTAATGGTTCAAAAATTGTAGGTCAAAAAGTGAATCAGAAATTCTGCAATTTGTCTTCTGAAGCGTTTTGTTGACAAAAGCTAGATTATAGCTCCTCCTTGTGATAAGTCACATGAGCACAAAATATTAGACACAGAGACAAGTTGCTGCGGAATGAGAAAGTATCTTAACTTGATTGATATAATGACGGCCACTGATTATGATAGTTAGGTGTTAGGTTCAATGTATCTTATGCAAAAATCTATTCTCTCTTCTAGCTGTAATTTATCATTGACCTCTGCAGTAATGGAACATCTGATGTGAATGGAAAAGGGCACAGCTGGAACTAGTTTTCAAGAATGGTCAGAAGATAGATGCACAGAATTACATTTTGTGATCATGTATAGTGGCTTTACTAACCCCGCTGTATGAACAAATAGAAAATACAGATATGTTATTACACATGTCCAGTGAGGGCACCTGAGGTGGGGGAACCAACAAATGTTGAGGTCACATGAACCTCTGTATTGGGCAAATACAAGGCCGCCAGGTAATGGACTCATAACATTGCTGTTATCTGACTTTGCCTCTACAAATTAACTACAACAGTCACTGATGTTTACCTGGAATGAATGACACTTGTGTTGCATAGTTTTTTTTGTTGAATGTGTGTTAATTTCCAACAAGAACTATTATTCCAGAATGAGATTTCCACTCTGCAGTGGAGTGTGCCCTGATATGAAACTTCCTGGCAGATTAAAACTGGGTGCCGGAGCTAGACTCGAACTCGGGACCTTTGCCTTTCGCGGGCAAGTGCTCTACCATCTGAGCTACCCAAGCACGACTCACGCCATGTCCTCACAGCCTCACTTCTGCCAGTACCTTGTCTCCTACCTTCCGAACTTTACAGAAGCTCTCCTGCGAACCTTGCAGAACTATTATTATTTAGTTTTATGAACTAATAGACTTAGCTTAATCTATTGTTTCAGAACATTTGTTTGTGGTCAGTAAATGTTGGGATACCCTTTGTGAGGCTTACAATATTGATGACACAGTGGTCTCATTTGTGGTCTGCCAAGCAGTACCATGGATGCAAAAATTCTTGAGCTTTGATTACAACAGCTAAAACATTGTCATGAATTATTCAAGCCCTTCACTAGCTCTACACCACAATAGTCACAGGTGCTGCCAGCCATCCTGGCATTTCAGCTATTCAAAGAGGCTGAAGAATACTGGGTAGTAATTCTCTTTGTTATCCAACCATTTTTACAACAAGCACATGCGGCAGCAGCGAGGCTAAAATTCTTACAACACTGTAACTTTTGCATTTTGGAGTGTGGATTTTCAGGGATTCAACAGAAAATGTATATTTGTGTGTGTGTGTGTGTGTGTGTGTGTGTGTTTGTGTGTGTTTTTCTCCAGTCAATCAAAGTGCAATTAGTTATATAATGTTTCAGTGAGCCCCGGGTTAGGTGATTCACGCAGTAGACATAAGACAGTATGACCCCTTCCTGGCTGAAGTGCTGCAAACTGCATGTGCATTTAAAACACTGTAAGCTGTGTAACAAACATGAAGGACATGCCCACAAAAAGAAAGGTAAAAAGAAAATGTGTAACGCCTAATTACTTTGCTAAGTGCAGAATCTTCTGTTGCCATTTTTTCCATGTTTGCACATTAAACACAGCTTTCAAAAAATTCTGCTTTCTGCAAAAGAAAATGTTTGTGTTTTGCAAAATGCAGAGTTTATTACATAACATGCTGCACAGTTTGACTCTTAGGAATAAAGGTGAAATATGGCAGATAGCTCCAATATCAGCTCTGGTCAAGATTTTGTGTTGTCATGTGTGGATGATGATATACCAATGGAATATATGTACATTTACAACTGATTCTACACATCGTAGTACTGTGTCTGATGGAAGGTATTCAGTGACCAGTATGACTTCCCTCTCCATGTCCCATTAGTATGTGACACACAAGAGATGTGTGTCTCAGTAAGTCTCCTTGTACCTGCAAATTTCTCTAATTGCATCATCCTGATTATTGTAGGAGATCTCCCTAAAGCATATAGCCTCAGACTTTTTACACTGAAATCCTTAAATGGTGCACAAAATTGTGCAGTCTCCCAGAGAAGAATGTTAAGCAACTCTGTGATGCTGCAATGACTAAATAAACTGAGGAAATCAAACTGTTCTTCACTCACTTTCTCCACTTCTTCCATCAATTCATTGTGGTTAGTGTCCCAGACTGATTCCTTGGAATACAGACTTAGAAAAGAAAACTGATATTGTGAGGACACAGAGCAGTTCAGAGGTGTGTTGCATTTGTTACCAGTAGGTTCAATCAGCATATGAGTGTTAGGGAAATGTTACTCAAAGGGGAATCCCTGGAAGGAAGAAGGCGTTATTTTCACAAAATACTACTGAGAAAGTTTACAGGTCCATCATTTATGACAGATTGCAGAACGATCGTACTGCAACTGACATAGATCTTGTGTAAGGACTGCACAGATGGATAAGAGAAATCAGAATTCATACAGAAGCCCATAAACAATCATTTACCCTTCATTCCATTTGAGAATGGAACAGGAAACAGGGTGACTAGTAGTATCACGAGGTAGTCTTTGTCCTGTATGGTGGCTTGAGGGATGTAGGTGTAGGTGTAGAGTCAAGTTCAAAACACAGGAGAGATATATCTGAATGTTAAGAGTGGCTTGCATAATGGGATTTGGGATAGATGAGAGGCTGGACTGCTCCTGCATGATGACAGTATCTAGTCTGAATCCCACTTAAGGCTTTTTTTTTCTGCTGCAGAGATCTATCCATTTGTCGAAAGCAAGAAATTATTGGAGTGATGAGATCATACACAAGAATTACCTAATAGAGTTAAAACATGGAACATGCAGGAACAGCACTATATCTGAGTCTTCAGTTCTAGGCGAAAGACATGAGGCAGGTATGGGAAGAGAACATGGGGAAGATGGAGGTTGGGGGCAGACGGGGGATGCAGGGAGTCTGAAGGAGGGGAATAGAAGGTTTGATCCTGCAAGTTCATATTATTTGTGTTAGAGTTCAAAGTAATTAAGGGTTTTGTTTATCTTCATATTTTGCCACAGTAAGCAAATATGTTAAATGTAGCAACAATACAGATGCTGCAATTCTAGTGCATACCACTTTATGTACATACCTTACTTTCAGGTTCTGTAATCAGTTTTATGAGAGATTCAGCTTCTGTAACTGATGATTTTTCTACTAATTTATTCACTGAGAGCACCAGTACTTCATCACATACAGCAAATCTCTCTGAATTTTCTGTATTTTTAATACAGTTGACAAGTCTTTCAATGCAATTTACAGATGAATCTCCTGCATATTTACTGCACACAATTCTATAAACAGTGAGTGGTCTCAAATGATATTCATCAATAATCCTACAATCAGAAGAAAAACAGTAATCAGATGGATACTTTTATATATATTTAAAGAAAATATCATCAAACTGTTAGCAACTTTTCTTTAGTTAAGTAGCCACAAAAAAACCAGAAATTTTCATGGTATGATACTAAAATATTTATATATAATTGACAAAAAAAGAAGGCATAAAAATGCTACAGCAAGCATAATGACTTTGAAAAATGCAAGTAATATATTTTTCCCAGACAAAATTGGACATAATCTTTATAGGTGGTGTGTGTGTGTGTGTGTGTGTGTGTGTGTGTGTGTGTGTGTGTGTGTGTGTGTGTGTGAGGGGGAGGGGGGCACAGTGCACATGTACACGTGTGTTTAGAGCACTTAGTGGTAAAGGCTACTAGCAGCCTAGCTACAACAGTCAAAGACAAATATGGTTGAAATGATTAAAAGCACAAATCATGACATATAGTTAAAATCACAGTCATTTTCTCAAATTTTCAGGCAGATTCAGCTGCACTAAAATGCCTAGTGTAAAAACTTTACATGTAGTTACTGTAGTAAAAATTCTAATAATCTGGATTTAAAAAACAGCGCAGTCATGAACCAGTCCTCCTGACAAAACATTAAAATCTATTTCTCAACAATTTACAAAAGGAAATGAAATAAAAGAAAGGCAAGATGATCTTTAAATGTCAAATCGACAGTGCTGTCATTACAGTCTGAAAAAAATCCTTGGATAGGACAAATATGGGAAAAGAAATCAAATGTGTCCTGAATGTAGACATTCTAACATTTGACTTAGCTGATATGGGGAAACAATGGAAAATTTTAACGTTTCTCCACCTGAATATGAGTCCAGTACCTTACCCATTGAGCCACGTCATGCAGTGCAATAATTTAGGAAGCAGATCTGTCTGTATACTACATGTAGATAAGTAATAAGTATTTAATTTTGTTTAAATGTCTCATTGCTCACAGTAGGTACATGCAAATCAATTCCATTATAGAGTGAGCAACAGAAGGCCCTCTCTCCTCCTCCAACCTGTTAGCATAGCATTTTAAGATGCCCAGTACCTTTAGATGCAGGAAATTTGAAAACTAAAACAGATAAAAATCAAATATGAGGCTTGAAAATCTCATCGAATTTCAATTGTATCCCTGATTTATAAGTGTGATGAGACAGTTAAAATCAACACACAGAAAAAATCTAGAAAATCTTGAATCAGTCATCACAGCCCACTCCTCCAACTTCCTAATGTGAGTTACAACTGATGAGTTGCTGCATCAGTGTTGGAGGAGGAACAAAATATTGCAAAATCATACAAATGTAATATGCATTGTGCTGGATTAATTATCAAGGACTTCTTCATGCCTGGTAAGCAGTAATGCAGAGAAGGAGACTTTGAATTCTCTCAAAGATTGACACTGATATGGTGTCCATAGAGAATATTAATAAATCAAGGCACTTTGCTGTTACATGTTACACTGGTAGAGATCACCACAACATACTTCGATGGGCAGAGCCTCAGGCTATTCATATCCCATGAAGTCAGCACAGCAAGTCAATGTCATTTTGTGTGTTTCTGTGAAGCTTCTAGGATCAACCTGTCAACAGTCTAATAGCAGTGCCTTTACTTGCTTTGGTTACTATCAAACTATTATTTGCTAGTTTGTGTTAATTTTGGTTTTTGGCTTGATTGTGAACTGGTTTGCAAGTAGTTCTGCTACTTTACAGCCCATTATGAACAGGATATGGTGTTGGGTGCAGCCTTGTTGCTCGCAATCCATCACTACTCAGTATTTGCTACAGCCTTACTGGTGCTGACCACATCTGTGCTGACTGCAGACTCATTGCCCTCAACATACTTTGTGCTACCTCTGGTGCAAGCTCAGTGAATGTGTCTGAATGACACAGTATAGACGTTATACTACTAACACAATGGCAAAAAGGGTAACACTTGAAATACTTCCATGAAAATGTTATTCCCATGCTCAGACCTATCAAAAATAATTTCACCAAATCAATATCCATACAGGTATATAGACAGGACCAACTGGATGGATACAGGTAGACAAACATAGAAGCCCCCAAAATTGAGCTGTTCTATCATATTTTGCCTCCAAGCAGTGCTCCACATCTTTTCAAAGTAAAAAAAAGTTCTAATTAATGTAGTCTCCATAAGATAGCCTACTGTAAAGCCACAACATGGATCAGGGATTTTTATAGGATATTAACATCTCTTGAACTCACATTGAGGGCAGCTGTCTGCCTTCCTAATTTCTGGAATCCAACAATTGACCATTCTCTCCAAGGTCCTTCCTAAAATTACCCTATGGTCCATTTTGTTGGCTGCATAGTATCATAACCCTCAGACAGTGCTGAATCCAAAACCTACATCCTACATGCAGAAGGCACAGACACCCTCAGTATTTATATACCTGAAGCCCATCGACCCCTCCATCACTAAACAGTGTCTCCAGATGGTGGAACTTCCTGACAGATTGAAACTCGGTTGTCGACTGGGACACAAACACGCGACATATTCTTTCCTGGTCCAGCACACAAATTTAATCTCCCAAGAAGTATCAAATTAGTGCACACCCTGTTGGCCAGTGAAATTTCATTTTTTGTCCAGGAATTGTCTGGAGATACCCCTGCCTCAGAAAAGCTATAAAGGGTGGCCTACATTGCTTACTGAAGCCACTTTCCATATTTGTGTTGAGCTTGTTGTGTCATTTCTCTATGAAAATCCAGACTTTTGGCAATATCTACAGTAATCCTTATATCCATCTTCTGGTAGAACATGGGATGACAGCTGTCACTGTATCTTATTTTATTTGCAACACATTTCAGTGCTGCATTACCTCGTCTTCAGGCCCCTGAGTAAAGTAGATATATCTTCATCACAACTGTACAGAATGCAGTATCAAACTATCTATAGTTCTAAATTGATCTTACAGTAATCCTATTAAACTAAAATGGTCTCAGTTTTCATATTACACTACTGGCCATTAAAACTGCTACACCACAAAGATGACATGCTACAGACGCGAAATTTAACCGACAGGAAGAAAATGCTGTTCTATGCAAAGATTCGCTTTTCAGAGCATTCACACAAGGTTGGTGCTGGTGGTGATACCTACAACGTGCTGACATGAGGAAAGTTTCAAACCGATTTCTGATACGCAAGCAGCAGTTGAATGGCATTGTCTGATGAAACGTTGTTGTGATGCCTCGTGTAAGGAGGGGAAATGCGTACCATCACATTTCTGACTTTGATAAAAAGATGACAGGCATCTCATCCCCATGGCTGTAATGGATTGTGCAGCCACGTCTCGATCCCTGAGTCAACAGATGAGGACGTTTGCAAGACAACAACCATCTGCATGAACAGTTCGACGACGTTTGCAGCAGCATGGACTATCAGCTCAAAGACCATGGCTGCAGCTACCCTTGACACTGCATCACAGGCAATGGTGTACTCAACGATGAACCTGGGTGCACGAATGGCAAAACGTCATTTTTTCAGATGAATCCAGATTCTGTTTACAGCATCATGACGGTCGCATCCATGTTTGGTGACATCGCGGTGAATGCACATTGGAAGCGTGTATTCGTCATCACCATACTGGCGAATCACCCAGTGTGATGGTATGGGGTGCCATTGGTTACACGTCTCGGTCACCTCTTGTTCGCATTGACGGCACTTTGAACAGTGGATGTTACATTTCAGATGTGTTATGACCCGTGGCTCTTCTCTTCATTCGATCCCTGTGAAACCCTACAGTTCAGCAGGATAATGCACGACCGCATGTTGAGGTCCTGTACGTGCCTTTCTGGATACAGAAAATGTTCGACTGCTGCCCTGGCCAGCACATTCTCCAGATCTCTCACCAATTGAAAATGTCTGGTCAATGGTGGCCGAGCAACTGGCTCATCACAATACGCCAGTCACTACTCTTGATGAACTGTGGTATCGTGTTTAAGCTGCATGGGCAGGTGTACGTGTACACGCCATCCAAGCTCTGTTTGACTCAATGCCCAGGCGTATCAAGGCCATTATTAGGGCCAGAGGTGGTTGTCCCGGGGAACTGATTTCTCAGGATCTATGCACCCAAATTGCGTGAAAATGTAATCACATGTCAGTTCCAGTATAATATACAGGGTGTTACAAAAAGGTACAGCCAAACTTTCAGGAAACATTCCTCACACACAAATAAAGACAAGATGTTAGTGGACATGTGGCCGGAAATGCTTAATTTCCATGTTAGAGCTCATTTTAGTTTCGTCAGTATGTACTGTACTTCCTCGATTCACCGCCAGTTGGCCCAATTGAAGGAAGGTAATGTTGACTTCAGTGCTTGTGTTGACATGTGACTCATTGCTCTACAGTACTACCATGAAGCACATCAGTACGTATCATCAATAGGTTAGTGTTCATCACGAATGTGGTTTTGCAGTCAGTGCAATCTTTACAAATGCGGAGTTGGCAGATGCCCATTTGATGTATGGATTAGCACGGGGCAATAGCCGTGGCGCGGTACGTTTGTATCGAGACAGATTTCCAGAACGAAGGTGTCCCGACAGGAAGACGTTCGAAGCAACTGATCGGCGTCTTAGGGTGCACGGAACATTCCAGCCTATGACTCACAACTGTGGAAGACCTAGAACGATGAGGACACCTGCAATGGACGAGGCAATTCTTCGTGCAGCTGATGATAACCCTAATGTCAGCGTCAGAGAAGTTGCTGCTGCACAAGGTAACGTTGACCACATCACTGTATGCAGAGTGCTACGGGGGAACCAGTTGTTTCCGTACCATGTACAGCGTGTGCAGGCACTATCAGCAGCTGATTGGCCTCCACAGGTACACTTCTGTGAATGGTTCATCCAACAATGTGTCAATCCTCACTTCAGTGCAAATGTTCTCTTTACGGATGTGGCTTCATTCCAACGTGATCAAATTGTAAATTTTCACAATCAACATGTGTGGGCTGACTAGAATCCACATGCAATTGTGCAATCATGTCATCAACACAGATTTTCTGTGGACGTTTGGGCAGGCATTGTTGGTGATGTCTTGATTGGGCCACATGTTCTTCCACGTACGTTGAATGGAGCACGTTATCATGATTTCATACAGGATACTCTACCTGTGCTGCTAGAACATGTGCCTTCACAAGTACGACACAACATGTGGTTCATGCACAATGGAGCTCCTGCACATTTCAGTCGAAGTGTTCGTACGCTTCTCAACAACAGATTCGGTGACCGATGGATTGGCAGAGGCGGACCAATTCCATGGCCTCCACGCTCTCCTGACCTCAACCCTCTTGACTTTCATTTATGGGGGCATTTGAAAGCTCTTGTCTACGCATCCCCGGTGCCAAATGTAGAGACTCTTCGTGCTCGTATTGTGGACGGCTGTGATACAATACGCCATTCTCCAGGGCTGCATCAGTGCATCAGGGATTCCATGCGACAGAGGGTGGATGCATGTATCCTCGCTAACGGAGGACATTTTGAACATTTCCTGTAACGAAGTGTTTGAAGTCAAACTGGTACGTTCTGTTGCTGTGTGTTTCCATTCCATGATTAATGTGATTTGAAGAGAAGTAATAAAATGAGCTCTAACATGGAAAGTAAGTGTTTCCGGACACATGTCCAGATAACATATTTTCTTTCTTTCTTTGTGAGGAATGTTTCCTCAAAGTTTGGCTGTACCTTTTTGTAACACCCTATATTTGTCCAATGAACAGCCATTTATCATCTGCATTTCTTCTTGGTGTAGCAATTTTAATGGCCAGTAGTGTATATGTGAACTTTAAAGTGTTCAAGAACTATGTCTGGGTCTATACTACACCATATTTATAATTGCTGCATTAAAATCAGACAGCCTACTACATAGTTGTATTAGAAGGTAAAAGCAGTGAAGGCACACACAACCATTAGAAGTACATGAGATTATTCAGCAGGACATAGAACCATATTGGGCTACCTCAACCCTCAACACACACACACACACACACACACACACACACACACACACACACACACACACAAAACAAAACCATTGAGGTAGTACATGATTGTTTTATAAAACAGACTGTAATCTATAGCTACGGTAGTTAAATGGTTTAATTGTATGGTAAGCCTATCATTGTAGGATAGAGTCATTGTTCATTTTGTAATATGTTACTCACAGCTATTTATGCTGAAAGCTGTTTGGATGGGACAATGGGACAAGAGGCATCAGGATAAGTGGGTGGAAAATTGAATATATAGATTTGCAGATGACGTGGAAATCCTTGCAGAAAATCAATAGATGCTGACTCAAATGCTAAATGACCTGAATGAAGCATGTGCAGCATATGGTATGAAAATTAATAAAAAGAAAACCAAAAGCATGGTCATAGGGCTAAAGAAAAGAAAAGTGAAAAATAAGATGGGTTCAGAAATCATAGAATAGATAAGAGCATTCAAGTATTTGGGAAGTTGGATTAAAGAAGACATGGATTGCCAACAAGACATCATAGTGAGAATGGCTCTGGCGAAAGAGACATTCCAAAAGCAAAGAAGACTCCTAACTAGTTGTTTAAACAAGGATTTAAGGAAGCGACTGGTTAAGTGATTAATATGGAGCGTGGCCTTGTATGGAGCAGAAACGTGGACTTTGAGAAAGCAGGATGAGAAGAGAATTGAAGCTTGTGAAATGTGGATATGGTGTAGAATGGAGAAGATCAGCTGGACTGATAAAGTCAGGAATGAAGAAGTACTGAGGAGAGTTAGAGAAGGACAGAGGATGCTGCTGATGGTAAAGAACAGGAAACTAAACTGGATAGGCCACAGTATATGAAGAGATTTCCTTCTAGTAGAGGCAATTGCAGGTTTCAATCTGGGAAAGAGAGGGGTGACCAGAAGACAGTTCCAGATGCTGGATGATGTCAGCAGGCCACAAGGAGGATACTGAAGAATGAATAGGAATGCAGAAGACAGAGTAGCATAGAGGGCTATGCAGTCAAAACCTGCTGCAAGACAGACAATCCAATGATGATGATTTACGATGTTCCACCTACTCCACCTAAGAAAGATAATATGTGAACTAGTAACCAGTTTGGGTAATCATGTACTTGTGGCACTCCAAGAGTGGAGGACACATTTATAGCTGAGCCCACAAAATATGTCATATATCTGCCATCAGCAACATGTCGCCAACACGCACTCCCACTTATGCATAGTATGTTCTTATATGAGTTGGTGTGTAAATGTAACACCAGGCAGAAAGCATAACAGCCAGTTAAGATAGTTAAGTATCTATATGTGTATCTATATGTGTAACAAATCATGTCAATATAAAGCATAATATTTGTTTAAATCATAACAGGTTACAAAGGGCTCTTTATAATATTCTACTCTGTTTTGTCTATGTGACTGTATATATGACCCCATAAAGGATATTAATGATTCTATACGCATTGCACTCCATGAATTAAATGTGCCCTTCTGATATAAACACACTGATTATGTTGCATACATCCCATCCATGACACCGAAGGACAAAAATTGCAGGTTCACACACAGTTGGTTTATTACAAACAGTGAAACATACCTATTAATACGATGCTTAAACTTATTGGAAGGAACTATAGTCTGCTCATCTCTGTGTCCCAGGTGATTATGTGGATACTGGGTGATCATTATTATACATCTCAAACGGTTCAAATGGCTCTGAGCACTATGCGACTTAACTTCTAAGGTCATTAGTCGCCTAGAACTTAAACTACTTAAACCTAACTAACCTAAGGACATCACACACATCCATGCCCGAGGCAGGATTCGAACCCGCGACCGTAGCGGTCGCTCGGTTCCAGACTGTAGCGCCTAGAACCGCACGGCCACTCTGGCCGGCTTATACATCTCACGCATAGTATAGAAAACGGATGTCCACTATGTTGAATCTAAAAATAACATTTTAATATCATGCCAGTTGTCATACATAATCATGAAGTTAGCCATACTGCTTCCCATATATCTTCTTTCCTGCTTATGGTGTGAAAGGCAGTAGTGCATAAATAAGACTTTCGGTATGAAGTAGGGGGTCTAAGTTCACAGAAACAGATATTCATGTCATAATAATAGATAATATCATAGTGTGTACTAATCTCTGACAGAATCAATCGGAAACATAGCATGTGTATGGACTGTATTTTGTTAAATGGAACACTGTTACAAAAATGAAACACTGTTACAACAAGTGACGCATGCCTTTTTGTAACAGTATAAAACTCCAAATATGTGTCAGTCAAATAACTTATTTCAACATGAGACATAATGACCTTTGCCATAAAACTCATCTGTCCTAAATGTCCTGTGTCAATCATAATAGCAAGAAGTGGCCATGTGTATACGAAGGGAGTAGATATCATGTCTAAGTACAATGTAACTTGTGCAATTACATGTTGTCATAAGGTCCAATTATTTAAATGGTGGCTCCAGTTTACTAGATATATCAGACAGAAACTGAGTCTCACTAATAATAGTTGACAGTATGACTCACCTCCAGGATTTAAGCATAGCACGTGGACACATCATATTACCTACACGAGTAACAATAATGTAATTACATAGGCCTTTCCATCAAAAACACAACTGGCCCAGATAAAACACCTTTCAAGTCTCGAATAAAATTATTTGATAACTAGATATACTGTTGTCGTATGAGTCAAAAGGAAAAGTATTACACATTGACCTGTAACAGCAGAGTATCAGGGCACATTTACATAGAGTGATTGTACCTTTTCAATGACAAGTTGGAATCCATTACAACTTAACTGTCACAGCAGCATTAATGGGTATGGAATTACTCAGTTTAAATATATGTATGTACCTAGAGGGATTATGCATAAATATTTAGTATTTCATTAATGTATTATAATTAAACAATAAGATACACAGGCATTCACAGGTGTAGGCAGTGCTTTGTCAGTAGTTTATAAGACATTCTAAATTAGTTGAGTCTACTTCATAATGGTCAGGGTGATAGGGATAACAGTAGGGAGCTCATGTTCATCTAGGTTTTGCAATAAAAACTGATGTTGCATAAATGAGTTGTGGACATAGTCAACACTCAAGCTATGTGTCCTTAGAGTATCATCTCTGTAAATCATATTACAATATAAGGAGTGACATGAGCTAGTATGATATCATATATGTTCATCAGAAATTGGACCTTGAATAATGGTATCTAGTGAGGTAATTTGTTTGATTCGTTAGACCCACAAAATTTTCCAAAATGAACAGAGGAATGGCCTATTCTTACACTCAGTATGTTCATTTAGTAGGTTAATAAACTAAATCTCCTCTGTGAACCAATGTTTGTAGTGTACTGCCAACGCCAATGGCTGCTGTAAGATGACTCTACATACTCAGTTGCAAAGGTGTTGTTATAACCTGATGGCGGACACAACATACTTATTCAGAAGCTCACACTCAGATCAGAGGTGATGTGATATTTTTGGTCATTTGTTTCTTGGTGCACAAATGGCTGCATACAGTTATGAAATGACGACAGAGTGAAGCTGAGATTTTTCACATTTCTGTGGTTGGAGACAGTACACACCATTACTTGGGTGTTAGGCTAAAAATGTAGATACAGTGATGATAGGGAAATGAGACTTTGGTTGCCTTACTAGTCTGCTTTTTATTGCTTCTTTACGTGTTTGCAATGAATATGCAGAAGAACACAGACACTAGTTTACAATTTAACACAGAGGGGGCTTACTAGATTCTAGTGTCAGCTACCAGAACAAATGGGCACCCTAGCCTATAACTTTGTTAAGATTCTGGTTCACACAGTAACGTATAGTATTACGGAGTATGAACCATGAAAGAGCCAGATTCTATAGCTTTAACCAAACCCTTAGGTACATGTACTCATCACAATAAAAGTGATGTACAACATACATACGTGTACACAAATGTATAATGGGAACCAATAACTCTAGTCCAGAGGTAAGCTTTGCAGGTCCTTCTTAATTTACAAGCTTAATAATGTATAATGCTAATTCACATAGTATCTGCTACAGACTCATTCATCTGAGGGTGCTGGAACTTTTCTGCTTGCTGAAAATCTTCTGCTCACTTGAACTCTGCCTTGCTTGCCACTTGAGGGCTTCTATATACGACTTCTGGGACTGTTTGTTTGCAGATGGTACATGACTGAGATGTTTTCTACCTCAAACTGGCAATCAATTAGTGTGAAATCAGCAGTTTCCCAGTGTGTATGACCCTCTTAATGGACTGACAGAAGTGGCTTGCACTGTACATCTCTACAATGCTTACTGCTACTATGCACAATTAGAGGATTTTTTTTGGCAACCCTTCCTGATTCTGTCATTACAGGGTCGCTTCATGGAGTGTCATACATACAAGATTACCCATACAAGTTAGCTTATTTAGGCAAAGTGAGTCGAATAGACTAAATAGCAATGTGTAAACTATAGAAATGCAAATAATGATTCTACTCTGTAATGACAGATTTTATCATACAATTAAACAATTCAATTAACTTGGCTCTATGTTACATTTCTGTTTTCTTATTCCTTCAGATGCCCCTCTTGTACATGATGTGGTATGTGACACACCATCTGAAGTCATTATCTTTCTGGTGTGCATCTGGGACAGTATCATGTCTTCTTCCAATATAAAGCTACCTTCAAAGGGAGGTGGGGGTGGGGGAATTGGGGAGGGGGGGGGGGGGGGGGTGAGTGAGTGACAAAATCAAAACCACTTGACACAATGTACTG
This sequence comes from Schistocerca americana, assembly GCF_021461395.2. Taxonomy (NCBI): domain Eukaryota; kingdom Metazoa; phylum Arthropoda; class Insecta; order Orthoptera; family Acrididae; genus Schistocerca; species Schistocerca americana. The sequence continues at coordinate 468,267,119 of NC_060130.1, forward strand.
TGGCTTTAATCATGTCTGTGACTCACATCAAAGATGGCTGTATGGGTTACAGGGTGTAAGAAGAAATAATACTGTTCTGGATGCACAGCCAAAAGATAATAGAATATTCTTTCCATTGAAAGAACTTCAATAAACACCACACCACACCATTTTTATACATTATTTGTCTGAACACAGTATATTTTGAAATGCTCAGGCATACAAAGAGCTGCATTACAATTTCTACACAATCAGGATATTTCTTTTTAGCATATTTTTCCATTTTGGCTCTTACTGGCAAAATGTCACCCACTAAGTCTGCATGGTCCAAGAACAGGAGAAATACTCTGGTGCCATTTGCCTGACCGACTGCCGCTGCCAGAGGTCTAATCAGGTTCTGTCCACAATGTGTTAAGGGTTCAACACTTTGTTGGTCACATATAAATTTGAAAACTGGAATTGATTTAGCTTAATGGAATTAATGTATGACTCATTTTAAAAGCAACTATAGATAATCTGATATTGGATTTTGTACAATTATGTGAAAGATATTTTTACTGTAGGCAGGAGCCTGAAATGGTGGAATGTAACATCAAAATCAATGGCAAATAAAGTAAGACATAAACAGAGCTGACAATGTCAAATACATCTATCATGAACTACATCAGAAAACAACAGGCTGCCAAAGAAGTAACAGAATCACAATTTTTTGTTTCTAGAGAATTAATGTGACAAGTGGTGTAGAGCATTTAATAGAACAAATCTGTTGTGAAAAATGTTCTGGTTGTGGTGGAAAGGTAAACTGACTCCATAAACATTGATCTTTTATTGATTTATTTAATTATTTGTGTCAAATTTTGGCCCTTGCATCCTGAAAGGCTGTAAGGTTATAGTAGGGCAGCACTTAAACCAACAACAAGCCGCATGCCTCACCCGTACTGTACAGCAGAACTCTTCACTTTGCCTAGGGACAGATTTCTTCTCAAAATGACCAAAGGACACTGGAATGGATTTACCTCCCGCATAGTGGATCAAACTTAAGAAGTAATCCACCCAGTCCTGCATACTTTCTTGATGGTGAAAAACAGCCAAATGGCATTACAGCATCCAATTTGTAATGCAGATGAGCTATTTTCACATTTTCATTTTGGGGACCCCAGAGTTCATATTGGCCACTGGCAGGAAGGTCATCAGTTGCTTCCCACAATGAGTGCTGGACACCAGAAAGAGAAATCTGACCCTGTCCCAGTAACTGTAATGAAATGCATCGTTGAGGATACAAGGTTTCTGACATATCATGAAACCACTAAAATTTAATCCTTGGGCAGGTATAAGATGAGAGACATAGTACATTATGTGTTTTAAAGTCTACCAGTAGGAGGCATGACGAGGAGAGTGATATTATGAGATCTGCAAGAACCTCATAATCAATGCTTCATGTAGTGCTAAGTAAGTTCAAGCTTAGACTGCTTTTATGTGTGGCTTATGAATTTTAACATTTGCTTGGAGGTCTGTGAGGAGGCAGACAACTAAGGAAACACACACACACACACACACACACACACACACACACACACACACACACATTCTGAAAGTCTTCTAGGAACAGCAATTTTCAAACACATACAATTTCAGTTTGTGTTCAAAGTCAACTTTATTCTCCATTAAAATATTTACATTACTGGGCAGGTGGTAGAAGATGTTTGTATGGCTGAACACCTCTCTCCTTTCTGTGCCACACCAAGACTGAGTGATAGATAGGAGTAAATATTTTTTCCTTACAGTATTATTTATTTATTCCCAATAGACAACAACAGGATTTGTTTTGGACAGTGTACTTATTTTACATTTCCTGTCAGAACTTTGTGAGAACAATTACAAGCAACTGATGAAATGTTCTTAGGTTATCAGCTCAGTCACAGCGTCATCTTGTAACATTTTTATGAGTTTCCTAGTTTTGATCTTCTGGAAAAGTGTTGATTTCATGTCCAATTCTTTCCCTTATAGGGGCAGGACCACAGATTGTCCAGCGAGGTCCCAGCGGATGGACAAATTGCATGCCTCCTGAAGGGATGTTGTGGCCAGTGAAGGTAGGGAGGGTTGGAGGAAGGGGGATCTGGGCAGTAGGCAAAATAGAAAGGCAGCATCTGGACTTGACACTGTGATCGCCCTCGTGGTATTGAGTACCTGAGCAAGAGCTTGTAACATTGGAACTGAGAGGTAAGATTATTGTTTTGGTGAGTACAGGAGTAGTCCAGAGGTTGCTGGTGGCTAGTCTTCCTGCACAGTAATGTACTGGCCCATATAATTTCAAAGCTGAAGATTGGGCAGAGGCATGTAATAATTTTGTGTCACTAAGTGGCCAGGTGCAAGTCATATGATTGGATGCCACTTTGGTGTGTGTGTGTGTGTGTGTGTGTGTGTGTGTGTGTGTGTGTGTGTGTGTGTGTGTGTGTGTGTTACTAATCTATCCCAGTTATCCAACTGGGGAAAGGGAACTCACAGTTTAACATGGGATCTGAACAATGTGCCATTCCTGACAACTCCTCACAACACCGAGCAGTGAAAGCAAGATTAAAGGCTGGCTGAAAATTTCTGTGGTCTGACCAGGGTTCCATCCCACACCCTCTGATTGCCTAGGGACAGCCTCTACTGCTAACCACCAGGCCTGATGCTGAGCCACAAATCTAGCAAAACAGTTCACGGCCGCAGACTATATGTACCTGGCGCGCCAACGTCTGAGGGCTTCTCCGCAGTCATTTCCGGTGCGGTTCTCCTCTTGCTACCTGCGACGGTTGTTCGCTGCAGTACGGGCTTTCCTCTTTCTTGTTGAAACTGTTTGCGTGTTTTTAGATTTCTACAGCTTCTCTGAACAAGCGCGTATGATAGTGCTTCTCTACAGCCAGAACTTCCATGTCAGCGAATTTTATTACGTGGTCAGTCTCATTCAGTGCATGCTCTGCCACAGCCAATTTCTCCACCTGCCCCAACCTGCAATGTCGCTTATGCTCTTTGATCCTGGTGTTAATTGATCGTCCAGTCATTCCGACATAAACTTTTCTGCATGTGCATGGTATATGGTATATTCCCGACATTGCAAGTGGGTCTCTTTTCTCCTTCGCCGATCAAAGACACTCTTTGATCTTCCTTGTCGGTTTGAAAATCGTCTTTATGCCGTGTTTGTGCAATATACGGCCGATTCTGTCTGTCACTCTGGGACTGTATGGCAGAAAGGCCGTACCCGACATTTCTTTTTCTGGTTCCTTACTTCGCCAAGTGTTTGGCTCTGTTACACTTCTAATGTAATTTGTGGAGCACCCATTGCTCCGCAGAACAGTTTCCAGGTGTTGCATTTCTCGTTTGAGGTGTTGAGGCTCACATATTCGTCCTGCTCTCGTTACGAGCGTACTAATCATACCTCATTTCTGGCTCGGGTGGTGGTTTGACAGATTGTGCAGGTATCGGTCCGTGTGTGTCGGTTTCCGATACACGCTGTGTCCCAGGTTTTCGCCGTCCCTTGTGACCAGCAAATCTAGAAATGGCAGTTTCTTGTCCTTTTCTACTTCCATGGTAAATGTTATGTTGGCATGGAGGCTGTTCAAGTGTCTCAGGAATTCACCGAGCTGTTCTTCACCATGGCTCCACACCACGAAAGTATCATCGACGTACCTGTACCACACCTTAGGTTTGCAAGTCGCCGAGTCCAGTGCCTGTGCTTTGAATTGTTCCATGAAGAAGTTGGCCACCACTGGACTGAGAGGACTACCCATGACGACACCTTCCAGCTGTTCGTAGAAATCGCCATTCCACGTGAAATAGCTCGTGGTGAGACATGCATGGAAGAGCTTTTTGATGTCTTGCGGGAACATGGAACCGATGTGCTCCAGAGTGTCACTGAGTGGCACTTTCGTAAATAACGAAACAACATCAAAACTGACCAGGATGTCATTTGGCGCAAGTTTCAGTTTCTTCAGCTTCTCAATGAAATGTCCTGAGTCCATAATGTATGTGTCACTCTTCCCCACGTGTGGCTGGAGCAGAGAGGCCAAGTGTTTCGCCAGTTTATACGTTGGTGAGCCAGGAGCGCTAACGATCGGTCTCAGTGGAACGTTGTTCTTATCGATCTTGGGTAATCCATACAGCCGAGGCGGTAGGGCTTCTGTGTTGCACAGGTTTCTCTGTATGTCCGCCGGCAGAGAAGCAGCCTTGATTAATCGATTCGTATTCCGAGTGATACGCTGCGTCGGATCTGCGCTTAGTTTTCGGTACGTCGTCGGATCTAATAGGTCTCGGATCTTTTGCTCATAATCTTCGGTCTTCATTACGACGGTCGCATTCTCTTTATCGGCAGGCAGTACCAATATACTCTTGTCGGCGTTGAGATTCTTAATGGCTTGTACCTCTTCTTTCTTCAGGTTGCAAGCTGGTGGTTTTGCTCGGCGCAGTATCCTGGCTGTTTCAGTGCGTATTTCCTCTGCCCTTTCACAAGGAAGGGTCCGAATGGTTGCTTCGGTGTTGGCAATGATGTTCTCCATAGGTATAGTTCTCGGGATGATAGCGGAACTCCCTCCTTTTAGAAGAACAGACACTTCCTCTTCGGTCAATTGTCGTTCAGTGAGGTTGACCACTGTGTGTGACATGTCGGGAATCGCCTTGTCGGTCTGCTTCCGGGATCTTTCAACTTTTTCTTTTGCAACTCGGTGCAGCGCTCGAGTTCGTTCTGCATGCTCTTGTGAGTGATGCTGTCGATCTTGTCCCAGTTGTCTCGATGCATTCTGCTACTTAGTTGATAGAAAATGTCCAGAAGTTCCTGATCCGTTCTTGCCAAGTCTCTCCGTGTTAAATGTATTCGCTCACGAAGAAAAGCTCGTTCCATTCTGTCGTAGATATGATGTGCTTAGGTGGTGGTGAATAGGCGCTTGCATCTCAAGAACTTCGGTGTAGCACATTCATCTCGGCACCATGACAGAAAGGCAAGAGAGAACATCAGTCACGCTTTCTTCTTCCGTCGTTGGTCAAGGCGTCGGTACAATCTGCAAATCTCCTCCCCATAGAGGCGTAATACAAAATTGTTAAGGCTTTCGTGGCCACTTGTTGACAAACTGCCTATTGGCTTCTGTCTCGGGTTCTTCGGCCGATGTTCATCTAATGATTTTTCTGACATTTCGCCAGCCGGCGGACATACAGAGAAACCTGCGCAACATAGAAGCCCTACCGCCTCGGCTGTATGGATTACCCAAGATCCATAAGAACAACGTTCCACTGAGACCGATCGTTAGCGCTCCTGGCTCACCAACGTATAAACTGGTGAAACACTTGACCGCTCTGCTCCAGCCACACGTGGGGAAGACCGACACATACATTAAGGACTCGGGACATTTCATTGAGAAGCTGAAGAAACTGAAACTTGCGCCAAACGACATCCTGGTCAGTTTTGATGTTGTTTCGTTATTTGCGAAAGTGCCACTCAGTGACGCTCTGGAGCACATCGGTTCCATGTTCCCGCAAGACATCAAAAAGCTCTTCCATGCATGTCTCACCACGAGCTATTTCACGTGGAATGGCGATTTCTACGAACAGCTGGAAGGTGTCACCATGGGTAGTCCTCTCAGTCCAGTGGTGGCCAACTTCTTCATGGAACAATTCGAAGCACAGGCACTGGTCTCGGAGACTTGCAAACCTACGGTGTGGTACAGGTACGTTGATGATACTTTCGTGGTGTGGAGCCATGGTGAAGAACAGCTCGGTGAATTCCTGAGACACTTGAACAGCCTCCATGCCAACATAACATTTACCATGGAAGTAGAAAAGGACAAGAAACTGCCATTTCTAGATGTGCTGGTCACAAGGGACGGCGAAAACCTGGGACACAGCATGTATCGGAAACCGACACACACGGACCGATACCTGCACAATCTGTCAAACCACCACCCGAACCAGAAAAGAGGCATGATTAGTACGCTCATAATGAGGACGAATATGTGAGCCTCAACACCTCAAACGAGAAATGCAACACCTGGAAACTGTTCTGCGGAGCAATGGGTGCTCCACAAATTACATTAGAAGTGTAACAGAGCCAAACACTTGGCGAAGTAAGGAACCAGAAAAAGAAACGTCGGGTACGGCTTTTCTGCCATACATTCCCAGAGTGACGGACAGAATCGGCTGTATATTGCGCAAACGCGGCGTAAAGACGATCAAACCGACAATGGAGGTCAAAGAGTGTCTTAGATCAGTGAAGGAGAAAAGATACCCACTTGCAATGTCGGGAATATACCGTATACCATGCACATGCGGAAAAGTTTATGTCGGAATGACTGGAAGATCAATTAACACCAGGATCAAAGAGCATAAGTGACATTGCAGGTTGGGGCAGGTGGAGAAATCGGCCGTGGCAGAGCATGCACTGAATGAGACTGACCACGTAATAAAATTCGCCGACACAGAAGTTCTGGCTGTAGAGAAGCACTATCACACGCGCTTGTTCAGAGAAGCAGTAGAAATCCAAAAACACGCGAACAGTTTCAACAAGAAAGAGGAAAGCCTTAAGGTAAATGGATCCTGCCTGCCCATACTGCAGCGAACGACCGTCGCAGGTAGCAAGAGGAGAACCGCACCGGAAATGACGGCGGAGAAGCTCTCGGACGTTGGCGCGCCAGGTACATATAGTCTGCGGCCGCGAGCTCGCCTCCAGTTCACCACCGGCAATGAAGGGTGAAGCTTTGACAATGCCAGCCACTCGTGCTGGCGAAACGTCAGAAAAATCATTAGATGAACGTTTGGCCGAAGAACCCGAGACAGAAGCCAATAGGCAGTTTGTCAACAAGTGGCCATGAAAGCCTTAACAATTTTGTAAAACAGTTCAGTCAGGACAAGACCTGGTCCAGTAAATATAGAGCAGCATACGGCAATCTGCACCCAAAACAACTGGGCAAGGAAGCAGAGACTGTTAACTTTTTTCACGCAGCTGGTCTTAAGTTTATGAATAACGGGCAGCCATGTCAGCTTCCTATCCAAGAGGAATCACAAAAATCTGGGCTGCAAACAATGTCCAAGTGCTTGGTATTCAAGTAGAGTTCTGGGTCTGAGTAAGAATGGGAAAGGGGCTACGTGGAGATGCTTTCGACTGCTTCTTGCAGCTGGTGTTCAGTCTAGGTTAGAGATTGCAAGCTATACCAAATGCAAAACTCATTGACATATATAGTGAGGTTAACCACTGGTCTGATGGAGATCACTAGCCCATTGCTGGTGATAAAGAAGAGTGTAACCCTCAGTGAGGATCCTTGTGGGAATCCATTCTCTTGGAACTAAGGAGAGTTGAGTAATGTACTAACTCTAACTTGAAAAGATCGCAAGGATAGAAACTGATGAAGCCATAGATGGAAAGTAAATGTGATGACACCAATTAGTGCCAATGCCTTATGAAAGTCAAATGAGTATTGTAATGAGATGTTGGCACTCTGAAAATGCCTGTATAAATGATGTTTCCAATGTAACCAGATGGTTGGTCAAATGAGTATTGTAATGAGATGTTGGCACTCTGAAAATGCCTGTATAAATGCTGTTTCCAATGTAACCAGATGGTTGGTTGTGGTCACAGTACAATAATGACACAGAAAGCAGTGCATCTGGGCATGGTGTGCACTTATTTGAAGTGGTCACAGAACCAAAGTGTTTGCCCATACAAATTGCACCTCATGGCAGCCTCTGCTGTTTTGAGGCTCAATATCTATTTTATGTCTCCTATGGAGGTGACTAATCAAAACTACCTCAGTACTGATGTCCACTGGTGAGATATCTTCCTCACTACTTGGTGGAGACACAGTATTCCTCTACCCTTTATCAACCCACACAGTCAGTGATGTCATTAAAGGTAATGGGCCTGACAATAGAAGGAAGCTAGAGGTGTAGGTACCTTTGTCAAATCTTGAGCAACATAGGAGGTGGCACTGTGGCTGTGACAGCTGCTTCGGTCAATGGTGTTAACAGAAAAGTTGCAGCCCAGTGAAAAGTGTGTTGTTTTTGGTGACAGCAGCAGGGCATATAGGAGCCAGAACATGTGTGGTTGGAGGGACTGGCTGAACTCTGTATCATTCCAAGGCAGTGAATCTTTTCCAATTAATAGAGCACAAACATTGTGTGGAACAACCTATGGCTGTGATATTAATATTCTAACATGATGTTAAAGACTTTCTCACTTACCTTGTTTCATTAACAATTGAAGATTCTTATATTATATTTATCCTCCCCACCTCTCTGTGGTAAGTGGATACATCTGTGTGCCTGACCAGATTTTTCCTGCCAAAAAGCAAGCCACAACTGCAGTGGACAGCTGTTATGGTTGCTCCTTTAGCATTTTCAATCAGTCCTAAGAGTGTAAATGCATGCAAGTCACAGCATCAGTAGGGGTGCCCACTGCAGAGGGCTATGTGCATCTGCAGCCTCAGGACTGATTGAAGAAAATGCCAAAGAAGCAACATTAACAGATATTCATGGCAGCGGACAAGTGCACCACAGGTTTAAGTTTGATCATGCTATTTCTGGCACTGACTCAACTGCAGTCTGGCTGCTACAATATTCATTTGTTGTCCATAGTGACTGGGCATCAATAATAGATGGTAGGGACATGTAGCACAGACTTGGTTCCAAATTCATCATAAATAATGTATAAATAGTCCCAGTTGTGTCCAAATCAAAATCCAAGTCCACAGTGAGGCAATCAACAAATACTATATTGTTAAATAAAGAAGTGCTTTATATGCAGTATGTGAACAGGATTTCCAGCCATGGAGAGAGTTTGTTCAAAACAACTGTGAAGCCAAAGGGTTTGCTAATCTAACAAGGGAACAGTCCAGTACAACATGTTTAAACCTACCCTGAAATATTTTATTCAGGAAGAACACACAGAAAAAAACAATGTCAAAATTTTAGATGCTAGACACATTGCAAACATTTTCTAAAAATTGTTGAAAATTGGCAAATATGTAGCTCATCATGCAACTCAAGAAGTGTACATCCTTGCTGTAGCTGTAGCAGACAGTGCATATGAAACATGGTGGACACATATCCTAAGTTGATGGCACATCAGTAAACAGGTAACATGACACAATGCAATTGTACTTTGTAGTCCACCCCAATAGCTGAGTGGTCAGTGTGATGGACTGTCATTCCAAGGGGCCCAGGTTCATTCCTGCCTGGGTCGGAGAATTTCTCCGCTCAGGGACTGGGTGTTGTGTTGTCTCTATCATCATCATCTCATCCCCATCGACACGCAAGTTGCCGAAGTGGCGTCAACTCAAAAGACTTGCACCAGGCGACAGGTCTACCCAACTGGAGGCCCTAGCCACACGCCATTTCCATTTATTTGTATTTTGTAAAGTGAATTTCAATTTCCATTGATAGCTTCTCTGACACAATAAATTGTTCATAGTTACTATTTGCTCTAATTTGCAACTCATTCAGTATCCGTAATAACTAGCAGATGCCTTTGCAGTATGGCTGAGTGTTAACAATGAAGATAAAACTGAATTAATTTTCTTAACAATTTCTTCATATATGCTTGCTAATACCATATGTCTTTATGTAGGGTCCTGACTTTCATAGTAATGTGGAATCAAATTAAAGTTTTTAATCTTAAAAATATGAAATATGAAGAACATAGTATGCAATCAAAATCACTTGCTTCTCCTGAAGACCTACATGTGTGTTATTTAACAGTTAATTTTTTGAACATTACTTCAATCATTTCATTTGAAATTGTGGAAACATTAGAAGTAACAGGAAGTAAGACAATTCCACGGACAGTTTATGGTTCAAATGATGTGTGATAATTGAAGTCCAGAACAAAAATGGAGTACCTCCCAAGACCAAAGAAAACATGTACAGTAATATGTAAGTCTGCAGGCTTTTGTGGCCATTGTCACTTAATTTAAAATCTTGTGGGTTATTAGGCCGTGTTGTGTTTCTTCTAAAATGATCGATGTTTCAACCCCTCTGCTTGGATCTTCCTCAGGATCTTCTGGTGTCCACTGCTGCTGGAACAGTGTTCTAGCAGTAGTGGACAGCAGAAGATCCTGAGGAAGATCCCAGCAGAGGGGTCAAAATGTCGATCATTATTGAGGTATTTTCTTCACTGTAACATGTCATGCTATTAAAAAGGTATGAAGCTGCTCTAGTGGTTATAGAAACTGTGGTCTCTACTGAAGTCCCATATGAAACTAGGGAAGTAAAAGTCTGCTCCACACCTTTAGCTTGACACTTCCTTTATATAGATTTTATAGAGGTCAGTACCAACCTCATGATCAAGACATATATGACAATATCCCCATTTTCGTGATACACAACATTCCATCAAACAACTGCCACTGCAGCATGGCCAGAGTTTACAGAAACACAAGCTAGGGCCACTGACCCTAGTTGCTTCAGGAATATTGGGTTCACAAAACATGTACCCACAGAACACAGGCCTAGTGCCTTCAGGTACTCACCATTTAGCACGACCCCAAGAGCACATGTGTAGCTTATCAAATGCTACAGGTGTGGTGAGTGTTAACTGTCCCACCCTCCTCCCTATGGGTTCTTCTGTGCAAGAAATGACACCGTAACAGTCATATGGAGTTACAACAGTTACTAAATATTTCATTAAATTTTAAAATAACAAGAAAGTCTTTAATGGAAAATTTAATTATCAAACTAAGGGAAAGGGCTAACTTGAAATGAATCACTTAAAATTAATAAATATCTCACACTCAGCTAACATTTACTTAAAGTTCAGCACAATGTTCCTCTATCTTCTCGTTTCCCTACATTTCCCACATTGTGTATCCCACCCTACTCCTACATTTTGTTTCACAGAGTTATATTTTTAAATGTATTCTAAATTTGTAAGCATACCAGGCAAAATATTAAACATTCCCAGCATAGTTGATGTTAATGTTGTGTACTACCAAGTCTAGCCTTGTTAATGGCCTCAATTCAGTGTGGAAGAGAGCCCACCAATATTTTCAGGTATACCACATTAAGCTAAAGACACGGATTCTTGATTAGATCCCATAAATCTATCAAATAGCAGGAATGTTGAATGTCACATTTCACCTGCTATTTTCAAGTAGTCACACACATTTTCTAAGTATTAAGGCTGGGTGATTTAGTGGGCCAGTCATGGTGCTATCAGTGGTTCAATGGTCATCAAATCCGGAATCTCTCTCTCTCTCTCTCTCTCTCTCTCTCTCTCTCTCTCTCTCTCTCTCTCTCTCTGTGTGTGTGTGTTTGTGGTGGTGGTGGTGGGGGGGGGGGGGGGGGTGTCAGGCAGGGGGTGGGGCGGGGGTGCGCATATGTGTGTGCATGTGTGCAGCCCTGTGAATGTGGCTGTTGTCATCTCACAATCCTGGAAGACTGGAATGCCCACAGCAGAATCATCATAAAGAAGTGACAATATGAAAAGTTAATAGAAATTAGTGTTTCTGTAAAAGGATTGACACGCACAGCTTACAACAACTACCAGCATCAAACCTTACTGATAGATCTTGCTGAGAACCCAAGAAAATTCTATACGAATATATGAAGGTGATATCTGTTCTTTCGGACATGTTCAAAAGAACAGTTACTATCTTCATATAGTTAAGGCTAACTGGCCATTGACCTTCTTCTTCTATGCTGGATGCACATGTATTGCCCGAACTCTAACAAGACTCGATAAGATTGTCTGCTGTGAGCAATGAGTGTAATGGGCAAGGGCACTACAAATGTAGTGTGTGGACATTGAGTTGGGAATGTGGGTCTCACAACGAGCGTGCCAGGAATAAATCCCTGCAGTCGCACTATACTCTGTGCCCTCAGTGGCTCAGATGGATAGAGCGTCTGCCATGTAAGCAGGACATCCCAGGTTCAAGTCCCGGTTGGAGCACACTGTCCCCATTGACGTATATCAACAGCTGTCGACAGCTTAGGGCCTTGATTTAATTAGCATTCCAAGAAAATTCTGGTCCTAGGTAACATCACTAAGTGGGTCTAAGGCTTTTATCCAGGTACTCATTGACCAGTCTAGTGTTGCAGTAGAAGATAGCAAAAGTAAAGCCGAAGTTTTAAATTTTGCATTTAAAAAATTGTTCACACAGGAGAATCATACAGAGATGCCACTATTTGACCACTGCACAGACTTCTGTGTGGAGTATGTAGTAGCACCCCTGGTGTAGAGAATAACTGAAAGCGTTGAAAACAAATAAGTCACCAGGACCTGATGGAATCCCAATTCAGTTTTACAAAGAGTACTCAACAGCATTGGCCCTTTACTTAGGTTGCATTTATTGTGAATCTCTTGCAAAGCATGAAGCCCCAAGTGACTGCAAAAAGTGCAGGTGACTCCTGTATATAAGAAGGGTAAAAGAACAGACTCACAAAATTGTAAAATTGCAGATCAGTGTCTACATGTACATCTACATAAATACTCTGCAAGCCACCGTAAGGTGTGTGGCAGAGGGTAACCTGTACCACTACTTGTCATTTCCCCTCCTGTTCCACTCGCACATAGAGCAAGGGGAAATGACTGTTTGTACACCTCCGTATGAGCCCTGATTTCTGGTATATTATCTGCGTGGTCCTTATGCATGATGTATGTTGGCAGCAGCAGAATCGCTCAACAGTTAGCTTTAAATGCCAGTTCTCTAAATTTTCTCAATAGTGTTTCCTGAAAGGAACATCACCTTCTCTCTGGGGATTTGCATTTGAGTTACTGAAGCATCTCTGTAACACTTATGTTTTGTTTGAACCTACTGGTAACAAATCTAGCAGCCTTCCACTGAATTGCTTCAATTTCTTCCTTCAAATTGACCCAGTAAAGATCCCAAACAACCAAGCAGTATTCAAGAATAGGTTGCAGCAGTGTCCCATATGCAGTCTCCTTTCCTAAAATTTTCCCAATAAATGGATGTCAACCATTTTCCTTCCCTACCACAGTTTTCACATGCTCATTCTACCTCATGTCACTTTGTAGCATTACACCCAGATATTTAGACAACTTGACTGTGCCAAGCTGGACACTAGTAATACTGTATCCGAACATTACACATTTGTTACTCCCACTCATGTGCATTAACTTGCATTTTTTGAAATTTAGGGCTAGCTGCCATTCATCACACCAACTGTAAATTTTGTCTAAGTCATCTTGTACCTTCCTACAGTGATACAACTTCGACACCTTACTGTACACCACAGGATCACTCCTGACGATACCCTTGTCTCTGGTGAACACTCCCCATTGAAGACAACATACTGGGTTCCATCATTTAAGAAGTCTTCAGGCCACTTGCATATCTGTAAACTTATTCCATAAGCTCGCACCTTCATTAACAGCCTGCAATGGGACATGTCATACGCTTTCTGAAAATCTATAAATATGAAATGTGCCTGTTGCCCTTCATCCATAGTTCTCAGTATATCATGTGAGAAAAGGGCAAGCTGAGTTTCACATGACCGATGCTTTCTAAAACCATGCTGATTCAAGGACATAAGCTTCTTAGCCTCAAGAAAGCTTATTATAAGAATGTGTTCAAGGATTCTGCAGCAAACAGAAGTTAGGGACATTGGCCTGTAATTTTGGGGTCTGCTCTTTTGCCTTTCATATATACTGGAGTCATCTGCATTTTTTTCCATTCACTTGGAACTTTGTGCTACCGTGAGAGATTCACAATAAATACAAGCTAGGTAAGAGGTCAATGCCATAGAGTACTCTTTGTAAAATCAAACTGGGATTCCATCCAGACCTGGTGATTTATTTGTTTTCAAATCTAAGTTGGTTCTTTAGACCAGGTATGCTTATTTCTATGTTGTCCATATGAGAGTCTCTCTGATGGTCACCATCATATTTGAATGGTTATTGTGCATGAATGATTTCTTGAATGTGAAATTTAACACTTCAGCTTTTCTTTTGCCATCTTCAACTGGCGCACCCGACAGGTCAACAAGGGACTGAATGGAAGCATTAGACCCACTTAGCGATTTTACATATGATCAGAATTTTCTCAGGCTGTCTGCCAGATATTCTGCTAAGGTGTGACAGGGGTAGCTGTTATATGTTTTGCACATAGATCTTTTCACAGACACATGAATCTCTACTAAGCCTTGCCTGTCATTGTTTGTGCATCCTCTTTCAAGCCTAGAGTGCAACAGACTCTGCTTCCTTGGCATCTAACAAATTTCATTATTAAACCATGGTGTGTCTTTCCCATCTTTTATCCACTTACTAAGCACATAACTCTCCAGACCACTTAAACTCTGTCCATAATTCCTCTACATCCATCTTACTGGTACTAAGTGATGCCAATTCATTGTCTGAGTAAGATGATGATAACTGCTTATCTGCTCTATCGAACAGAAACACTCTCCTAGCCTACTTGACTGACTTATTAACTTTCATAATCATGGTTGCTATAATGACATCATGATTGCTTATCCCCATTTCTACACTGACATTGTTGATAAGGTACAGGCTATTTGTACCTACAAGGTCTAAGATACTCCTATTGCATGTGGACTGCCAAGCTAGCTGCTCAAGTCAGTTTTCAGAAAACATGTTCAGAAGTATTTTGCATGACTTTCTGTTAGTACCCCTGCAATGAATCCACAGACGTCCCTATCTATACTTGGCAGGTAAAAGTCACCTCCAACTAGTATTGCATGATTTGAGTATTTACACACTATTGACTGTAGACTTTCTTTGAAAGACTCTAGAACTGCCACAGCGGAATCGGGTGGCTGGTAAAAACATCCAACAATTAACATAGTTTCATCTACACCTGTTATATGTGACCAGAGGACTTCACTATCACACTCAACTTTGATCTCAACAGAGACAATATTTTGTCTATTGCAATGAAAATTCCCCCTCCTATGGCCTCTAATATGTCTTGCCGATATACGTACCATGACTCGCTAAATGTCTCAGAGCTTTCCACTTCGAGTTTCAGCCAACTCTCAGTCCCAAGAACAATTTGAATTGGAGAACTTTCCTGGAGGGCAGTAAATTTGGGAACTTTATTACAAACACTTTGACAGTTTACTGGCAAAACTGTGACAGTCAAAGTCTCTTTATTCTGAACGCTGTTTGACTTCCATTGCTGTGAATCAACTGGCGAGTGGTCATCAGAGCACCTCAAACTACGCCTAGCATAGAAAACCCTCAAGTACACTCCACAAGTACTCTGCTACCCAAGTACCTACTTCCTTTGTGTAGAGCACACCTGACCTATCAAGGGGAGTCCTGCAAATCCCCACACGATAATGTAGGTCTAGAAATCTCCAGCCAAGATGGTCACAGAGTTGATGAAGCCTTTGGTTGAGACCCTCCACTCGGCTCCAAACCAAAGGACCCCCATAATCTCTGGGAACGATGCTGCAAATTACGAGCTCCACTTGCACCCCGTAGGCGAGGCCAGCAGTCTTCACCACCCCCACCAGCCACCCATACAAAGTGAGAATCATCTCAGAACCCATGCAACATGCGCCGTTGGTGCTGATGTGAGCCACAATTTGTAGATGACTGCACCCTGCATGCTTGATAGCCACCAGCAAGGTAGCCTCCACATCTCAGATGTCGCCCCCAACAGACATACCAATTGCACATTGGCTTTCTTTCCAGCCCTGAACTCTATATGCCTAAGGGACTCCGTAATGCACCTCACAATGGAGCTCTCTGTAAACTGTAAAACTCCCTGTGTGCCTGCTTGGACCATGCAGAAGAAGAGGCCAATTGTCCACTCACAGGGTGAATGGGCAAGGCCAGGCAGCTAATCTCCACGTTGGCCCTCCACCTCGAGCGATGTGAACATGTTACCACCTGCCACTCACCCTGCTGTGAGGGCGGATCCACCGCATCGGGAGCACTAGGAAGTGCCTCAGAAACAGAGCCTGTGGGTGAAACAAGTGGCACCTGAGGTGTCCCATGTGATGCGCCATATTCTCCACCACTGCTACACCCCGAGGCAGCAGCTTGAAAGTGACTGATTGTAGCCAACAGCACATTCAGCTGTTTGCAAACTGTGGCCAGCTCCTTCTGCGTCTGCACACAGCATGCACACATCGTATCCATTCTAGCAAAACTAACTGAAGAAGTGAACTATAACAGCAGTCAGTCCTAGATATGCAACTTCCTACCCACCTGGTGTATCACCAATGGATGCTGATGTGTTAGAGAGCTATGTAGCACGCTGTTCAGGGAGAAACTATTGCGCTTAAGACTGAATGAATTTACACTTATAAAAATGCAAGCTTAATCCTCTTAAACAGAGAAACATGCACAAAATTTAATAAATTCACTACATGGAAAACACAGTAGAGGATAAACACTTAACTTTCCACTCTGTAGATGCACTTGTATCACAGCCGACAGCTGGAGCCTGACTGGCTGGCTTACTAAACGAATAGACGGTTGCTTTCAAAACAAAACAAATGAGCAACTAATGTGCTACAGACTGAATGAATTTACACTTACAAAAACACAAGATTAACACTCTTAAACAGAGAAATAAGCATGAAATTTAATAAATATACTAAATGGAAAACAGAGAAAAAGATAAATGCTTAACTTGTCACTCTGTAGATGCACTCATATCACAGCTGAGAGCTGGAGCCTGACTGGCTGGCTTACTAAATGAATGGATGGTTGTTTTCAATAGAAAACAAATGAGCACCTAATGCACTACAGACTTAATGAATTCACACTTACAAAAACGTCAGATTAACCCTCTTAACAGAGGGATATGCACGAAATTTAATAAATACTCTACATTGAATACAAAGAAAAGGATAGAGACTTAACTTGCCGCTCTGTAGACAGACTCTTATCACAGCTGAGAGCTGGAGTATCCCTAACATTGGTGTAGTGCAGAATCCTTGAAGATTTTTCAGTTTAAATACAAAAAATTCTGTTGAGACTGAGAAGCTTATGTCCATAAATCAGCACAGGTTTAGAAAGCATCACTCATGCAGAACTCAGCTTGCCCTTTTCTAACGTGATACAATGTGAACTAAGGATGAAGGGCAACAAGCAGATTCCCATTTCTAAATTTCTGGAAAGCGTTTGACACAGTGCTCCACTGCAGACTGTTAATAAAGGTACAAGAGTATGGAACAGCTTCCCAGACATGAGATTGGCTCAAAGGCTTCATAAGTTATATGTTGTCCTATATAGCGACTGTTCATCAGAGACAAGGGTATCATCAGGAGTGCCCTAGGGAAGTGTGATAGAACAGCTATTATTTTATGTATCCATAAATGATCTGGTGGGCAGGATGGGCAGCAATCTGCAGTCTTCTGCTGATGTTGGTGTGTTCTAAGTGACGATGTCAAAGTTGAGTGACTACAGGAAGATACAAGATGACTTACAGAAAATTTCTAGTTGGTGTGATGAATGCAGAATTAGGAAAAAGAAACCCATAATATTCAAATACAGCATTAGTAGTGAAATCAATAAGTATCTAGGTGTAATGTTGTATAACAATATGAAATGTAAGGAGTATGTTAGGACAGTAGTGCCAATGCAAATGGTCAACTTCAGTTTATTATGAGAATTTTAGGGAAGCGTAGTTCATCTGTAAAGGAAACCACATTTAGGACACTAGTGTGACCCACTGTTGAGTACTGTTTGAATGTGTGGATTCCACACCAGAATGGATTAAAGGAAGACAGCGAAGCAATTCAGAAAGCGGGCTGCTAGATTATTACAGAGATGTTTTGGGAACTCAAATGGGAATCACTGGAGGAAGTGCAATGTTCTTTTCAAGGATTACTAATGACAACATTTAGAGAAATGGCATTTGACGCTTACTGCAGAATGATCTTATTGCTGCCAACATACATTTCACTTAAGGACTATAAAGATAAGACTAGAGAGATTAGGTCTCATATGGAGGCATACAGACAGTCAGTTTTCCCTCGCTCTATATGTGAGTTCAACAGGAAATGAAATGCCTAGTAGTGGTACAGGGTGCCGCCTGCCACACACCATATGGTTGCTTGCAGAGTAGGTACGTAGATATAGACTTAGATATAGAAAAAGTATAAGAACTGGAAATACTTGGTTACCAACTATGTTGAAATAAATACCCATCCAGGTTCATTTTCACTATAGCCTGACTGAGTGTGTGCAATTCACGGTGTAAAAATGCCCCCAAAACATCACAGAACCATCTCAGGCCTGAACTACACCCTCCACACTCTGTGGGTGAAATGCCTCATTGAGTTACCAGTGTAATCAATGCCTTGCATCATTTGAAAAGGGGTAAAATTTTGCTTTGTTGGACCATACTATATGCTTCCAGCCAACTGCTGTGAATAATGGTATCTTACAAGATAATCAACTAGAAATGTCCATTGCATACAGTTCCCTTCACAATGTTTGCTCAAAAGCCTGTTGAAATGGACCTGAACTCACTGATAGCAGTAATTCCTACTGGGTTTTAAATCAATTATCATTGACAAAATGTGACACTCGGCTCCACTCTGTGTCGATTAGGATCTTTTTACAGCCACTGTTTATACACCATGTTACACATTTACAAGTGGAACACTATTCCACAGACACATCAGACAGTCAGTGTCGACACACAAACAATTAGGACAGCTTCATTCAGAGAGTGGTCATGGATGGGTCTAAACAGAATAGCACTCTGATGTACCTCTGCATTGAACAATCTCACTGAGCTGATTCCATATAACTGACCCCACATACATACCATTTCAATTTTTTGACTTATGTCAGTGGAGAGTTACATGACCAGGCAGTACCAATTCTACACCATCTAAGTCACTCCAAAGTGACTAGTGTTCTCTTTTAAGGGAGAGACTAATATTTTATTCAGTTATATTACTTACAGTCTGTATATAAGTTCTCAGTTATTAATTTTGACTTCGTTGTCAGTATTGGAGCATATAACTAAATTTGGTTCACTCTGTGCAACCACCCTCCCCTCTTCCCACCACAGTACATTCACATTCATATAATGTTCTGCTATATCACATCTGCATTTTCAAATATGGCTACTACTCTGTGGCTTCGCAACACAACTTTCATATGGAATATCTATCTCAAAGTTGTTCAGCATCTTGATATTATTTTTGATTTTGATAATCAGCCAGATGACAGTTGTGAAAGCCCAAAAACCAGTTCACAAGATATGTAACTGTTGTAAAATGTGCATCTTCCTATTTTTGTGGCATCTTCACTTATCCACTACATTTCAAGCTTGCAGATACTCCATTAACTGAACAGATATTTCAGCCATATACTACCTCACTTGGAAGATGGCCTGAAGATATACAGCCTAAATCTTAGTTCAAGAAAGGGGGATTCTACAGCTGCACGCCTGAAATCTAAGACATACATTGGAATATTTGGAATCGTTAGTGATATACACAAGTAAGAATCTGTGCATGTTGACATGGCTTTGAAATCTTTTACATTATGTTCCACACTTTCAACAACATAAGTAGTTTACTCTAAGCAGACATCATTTATGGATTTTCTCAATATTTCTGTTGGAATCCATAGGACTCCCTGGGCTGGTGTACACCTTTGCCAGGACACCAGTTGGCACTAGGAAACATTGTAATGCAGGCACTGAACTAAGCGTGCCAATGACAACAAGACACGCCCCCACGCTACGTGCTGATAATGCCCCCTGGACAGTGTGCACGTAGTATGCCACTGCTGACTGAGCTGGCTCAGTCTCTCACTCAGTATCCCAGTACGTCT
Organism: Schistocerca americana; assembly: GCF_021461395.2. Lineage (NCBI taxonomy): Eukaryota > Metazoa > Arthropoda > Insecta > Orthoptera > Acrididae > Schistocerca > Schistocerca americana. The sequence goes on from NC_060130.1 coordinate 468,286,845, forward strand.
CATCAGGACTCAGTTCGCATTGAACCTCAATATGTCACATTATGCTCTAGTCTTCGACAGTGATAGCTGTTGCCTCGCACCTTAGCTAGCTGTAAGGAAACATCAGTCATTGTATGTAGCTGTTAACCACAGAACTTCAGACTGCACATAGCTGACGTTAATTACTCAATTGGTTCATTATTCAATTGGTTCCTCTAATAAAACGTATTTTAACCACATGTGTATTTTGTGTTGTAGTGAGAGGAAACTGGCCTTCCATCTATCATACCACCCTCTCCTCAACCAGACAGGAACCACTAAACATTACAAGAGTTCACAGCCACAGCACTCCCACCTACAGTGACTGTTGGATATATAAATGGAAGAATCCAGCAATCAGTCACAAATAATTTTAATTTACTGCAGATCGATTTTGACTACACAATAGTTATCATCAATGTAAACATCACCCATTGTGGTCACATTAAACTTGTGCTGAAACACACATATCTTCCAAATTTGAATATTTAGTCAGAAATATAAACATATTGAGAAAAAGCAGCAGCAGCTTGTCCTGAAACACACTTATCTTCCAAATTTGAATCCTTAGTCACAGATATAAACATATTGAGAAAAGGAATCAGCAGTTTCTTTTTCTCAATATGTTTATACACTGAAGAGCCAAAGAAACTGGTACACCTGACTAATATCATGTTGGGCCCCCATGAGCATGCAAAAGTGCCACAACATGACATGTCATGGACTCAACTAATGTCTGTAGTAGTTCTGGAGGGAACTGACACCATGAATCCAGCAGGGCTGTCCATAAATCCATAAGAGTATGATGGGTGGAGATCTCTTCTGAACAGCACGTTGCAAGGCATCCCAGATATGCTCAATAATGTTCATATCTCGGGAGTTTGGTGGCCAGCAGAAGTGTTTAAACTTAGAATAGTGTTCCTGGAGCCACTCTGTAGCAATTCTGGATGTGTGGGGTGTTTCATTGTCCTGCTGGAATTGCCCAAGTCTGCCGTAATGCACAATGGACATGAATGGATGCAGGTGAGCAGACAGTATGCTTACATACGTATCACCTGTCAGAGTTGTATCTAGAAGTACCAGGGGTTCCATATCACTCCAACTGCACACACCTCAAACCATTACAGAGCCTCCACCAGCTTGAACAGTCCCCTGCTGACATGCAGGGTCCATGGATTCATTGGGTTGTCTCCATACCCATACATGTCCATCTGCTCAATACAATTTGAAACAAGACTTGTCCCACCAGGCAACATGTTTCCAGTCATCAACAGTCCAATGACGATGTTGACAGGCCAAGGCGAGGCCTAAAGCTTTGTGTCGTGCAGTCATCAAGGGTACACAAGTGGGCCTTCAGCTCTGAATGCCCATATCAATGATGTTTCGTTGAGTGGTTCACACGCTGACACTTGTTGATGACCCAGCATTGAAATCTGCAGCAATTTGTGGAAGGGTTGCGCTTTTGTCATGTTGAACAATTCTCTGCAGTCATTGTTGGTCCCGTTCATGCAGAATCTTTTCCGGCCATAGCAATGTTGGAGATTTGATGTTTTACCAGATTCCTGATATTCATGGTACACTTGTGAAATGGTTGTATGGGAAAATCCCCATTTCATTGCTACCTCAGAGATGCTATGCCCCCATCACTCGTGCCCCGATTATAACACTACATTCAAACTCACTTAAATCTTGATAACCTGCCATTCTAGCAGCAGTAACTGATTTAACAACTGTGCCAGCCAATTGTTGTCTTATATAGGCGTTGACGCGCACAGCGCTGGATTCTGCCTGTTTACATATCTCTGTATTTGAATATGCATACCTATACCAGTTTCTTTGGCGCTTCAGTGTATGTATCACTATGTATTCAAATCTGGAAAATATGTGCGTCCAAGCACAAGTTTCATGTGACCTCATTGGCTGATGTATTAATGATGGCTATTCTATAGATGAAATCGATCTGCAATATATTCCGATTATTTGTGACTGATTGCTGCATTCTTTCATTTTCATTTTCTCTGTTTACTTGATGAATAATACCTTTTCTTTTGCTGTGCCAGGTTCACAGTTTCAGTGAAAATAATTATTCAGTAACCTCTATTGCTGTTTCTTCAGGTGCTCTGAGGCACTCTTTTGTCTGTGTTATTGAATACGATACTGCCCTTAGAATACAGTTCACCTGAAGTGGGTGAAAAATCAAAGTTTGAGAAGTCATGGGCATCAATGGAATACAGTTGATGCTGTACCTAGAAATTTGTTAAATAGATATTAAATATTAACAGGGATTATAAGGCAGAAGTTTCCTGAGATTAACTGAACAAATGATTGATAGTAGTCAATGCTCACTGTACCTTTGTGTGAGACTGAAGACTTCCTCAATAGTAGGACTTGCAAGCAGTAGCAGAGCAGCTAGTTGACAGCGCTCTGTAGAACTGCCAAATAAGAGAGGTGGTGATGAACCACTGCCCAGTATAGCTGTCACAATGAGTGGTACTGGTCTTCCATCACACTCACACTTGTGCAAGAATCTTGTTATTTCCAGTTGCCTCTCTATCGTTTTTATGTGACGCAGAAGCTCTCGTGAATCAAGCTGAAGTCCCACTTTTTCCTCTGGTGGTTGAATATTTGAAAGTCTTCTCTTCGGAGGAGCTGGAAGATTGACATTAAATATGATTGTACTTTCTGCAACATTTCATTAATAGAAGTAGTCATATATACTCATACTTACATTTAGCAACTGTACTGACATTAGTGTTCTGTAAGGCTGACAGGCTATTTTGAAGATGTTTCTTTGCTTGCTCCAAATAATTTACATTATTTGCCAAGTCAGTATAGCTCCTGGCACCAGCGTGATAAAAACGAATACATGTCATTGCAGCACGCACATAATCCCTCATAAATATCTGTAGTTGATACAGAACATTTAAATAACCTCGCTTTTCAAGATGATGACAAATATGACAGAGATAAGGCTGCAAAGAAAGAACAGTAAATAATTGTTTTATCTAGCAGTCTTACATACATTGTTTGCATATCTAAAATTATAAAGCACCAAACTATTACAATGTTGTACACAGCAGTGAAGGGGAAAATCTGGAATACAGAAACAGATGCAAATCAGACCCATAATCACAAGCTTTTAGATTTGGATGTTTTTCACTCAGTAATTATTCAAACACTTGGTATATGTTGCTTTATGATGAAGAAGTATGGATAGTAACAAATGTGAGATATCAATGATTAACAAGCAATTAAGGGGTAACAGTAATGTCATCTGTAAATATCCACACACACACACACACACACACACACACACACACACACACACACACACACAACTCCTCCAACACATAGAAAAGAGGCAGTTGCACGCCAAATTACTGTTTGAACATCAGTCCCACTGTGAGGTTAGAATATGTAATCCTGCCTGGCAGAGGCAGTAATTCCAGAGAAATACTCTGCCACTGTTTATGAAATGTTTCTCTAGGTCATCAGGATTCCAGTGTTATGTCCTACATCATCATCATCATGTGTTATAGGGTGCCACTTGCTTCTCCTGAAAATCAGTGCAACCATCTTCTATAATGAGGAATAATTTATGAAACTCATGATCTCTTAGCATGATGTATTTTTGCTCTGTTTAACTGCTCCAAAAGCATTTGTCCTCATAACATGGAAGGCTGTGGAGTTCTGCACTTTATGTGAAGTTTTGCTGAGTTGTCCAAATCTCTTTGACAGAACCCTGCTGATGGCTAGACTTTTAAGGGTTGGCATTTTTTCACTTCAGCATTCATGTACTGCACAGCTCTGATAAGTAAGGATGGAAGGAAGGATGATTCGTATTGAACATAATGGCAATGGTGCAGTCATTAGACACCGAGCAAAAGTTCACATAAGCTGAGTAAGAGGAAAAGATACAGCAAAGTTTGCCTTAAACAATGTAGGGAAATAATGGAAAACCTCAATCTAGATTTAGCACTTTAACACAAAAATGTTAGATAACATTAAACGTCTTCCTTGAAGATTCAAGTTTACAGCCCGTATGAGTGCTGGGAATTTTCTCTTGTGTTTTCACGGAAATTTGCATCCCCCCCACGAGTGTAGATAGAGGCAGCCCAAACAAACAAATACTCTTCACTGTATCTTTCATGTGATGCCCAGGTCAACGGAAAGCATCAGCTTCTTTCCCACTACAAACAAGGTTATTTTTAAAGCAGAATTATATGTGCTCATTCAATAGAGCAGTCCAGACTAACATTTTAAGAAAAACAGATGTTTGTGAAAATCAAATTTGCAGGAAAACCACGAAGATCATAACTTTGACTTGTTTTATAACAAATATCCTATATTTCCAAAGAAAAAGTAATCCACACATTTTACGTCACAAAATTTTAATTAACATTTAGGATCAATATTAATGTTAATTTATAAAATTTCCATATATATGCTAGGGGCAATAGTGTCTTTTTGAAAGCCATAAACTCTGTAATTAAACTGAAACTAGAATCACAGCTTAAAGAACAGATACCAAATGCACCACACACACACACACACACACACACACACACACACGACCTATTCCAACACCTCATGGTCCTCTTTATCATAATTTTCATTAAACACTTTGTGGCTTGAAGTTTAGATAAAACTGTCTGTCTACTTCAGGCATTACATCTAGTAATTTTGTTAAGTCTTTGTATTCCACAGCTGATACTTGCCTTTCACCTACAAATATGGACACTACTGTTCCCAGGTATCTATAAACTGTGGAGAAATGACAAATTGTGGTCTCCCTCGATGTGATTATAATACAAGTATGCGTGTTAACAGTCTATACATGGCACTTGATATTGGATACACAGCCGAACATATGTACTAGTAAAAGGATGGTTTAATCCCAACAATGACAGCCACTGCAGCAAATCGATAATACCCATTTCTCTGTATTTTCTGTGGGATCACTCAGTTTACGATATTCACATACTCTTCAGCACAGTTCCTTTCCCGCTTTCTGACTTTTTTACCCTGTTTTTCATCCCTTTACAAGGCTTTTACCTTTACTTTTTGCCCTATTTCATTATTACATGCTATAACCACCATCTTCAACAGCTACGCAAAACAAACAGTATTGCTAATCTATGTCCAATTACGATGTAGTATTATGTATGTTATGTAGACACTAAAGTATGTTGGCAACCTCAGATAACAATTGAACACCACAGAGCAACAAAATTGTGCTTTGGACCCATATTGAAGTGAATATCAAAGAAATTAGTGAGACAGCTTTTCATGAATGTTCATGTATACAATATGGGCCTATAGCACATATAAAGCTGGTTCATCATAAGATCAACAGATTTCAGGATTCTTTTTGTCAATCTGTGATATAAAGGTCTGTTTCCCTCATCAATTCAATATCTTTCCACAGCCACCTAATTCTCAGCATTCTTCTGTAACGCCATATTTCAAGGCCTTCTATTCTTTTCTTATCTTTACTGTTCAAGTTCTGTGGCCAGTGTGAGGAATTATATAGAGGCATTAACAGAGACCAACACAGAAATCTCATTGGAACCAGAAAATAGCACAGGGAGGTTACCACAGGGCACAGAGGCGGGAAAATATTTAGCAGTTTCCAAATAGTGGCCAATACAATATCATTCACCATTAAAACATCATGAGAAAAGAAAGAGATGACACAGCTGGATCAGCAGTTCCTCTGAATATTCTTTCGCACCATGGCTTTTCATAGTGAGCACAGTAATTGTAACTTCTGAAATATCAAATGCATCATGTGCTACCACGCCAGCATGACAACTGAAGAGTAATATGAATGTGGAGCTTCATGGAAAGATGCTCCATGGACCGTGTCAATCACAACAAGGATGACAGACAGCAGGACAAACACCGTGGTCCTATATTCTCCATCGTGTCACATGTGTGGAACTGGATAGGCATGAATTTCTCCATGGCCTGCCTATATAGAGTGGTGCAAGCCAACATGTCGACAGTTTGCTCCACCAGAGCTCTAGGTCAATGCATGTGCTGGCTTTTAGCAGCCAATCAGTCAGAGCCTGGTCGGAAGCCACTGCAGCGGGACCTATTACTTTATAACCTGAGATGTACCTGTCTGCCAATCAAGCCAAACGCTCAACTTCTATTGTTAGAGGTTATCCGTAGCAGTGACTTCACATCTCACTGTTTATTCACTATGTGTTCCAGGCATATGTCTGTTAGTGTCTGAGAAGTTGTATTATTTTTTATTGCAGAGAGTTTTCCTTTGTTTTTAAATCTCTCTACTGTGGTTGTAATAAATGCTTGATCTTGTTTACTTGTGACTTTTTATTTATAATCAAGCATCTCCTTGTGGGAGATATAGCAACTATTTTTCAGTTATGGATTCTACATGGCAATTGTAAAGTCTATAAACACTTTAAAAAGCAACATAGGGAATTAGCTAAACATAACAAATAATATGGTACGTCAAAGATAAACTTTCAGATTGAAAAAAAAAAAAAAAAAAAAAAAAAAAAAAATTAATGTGGTACTGGCAAGTGAGTTTGGAAAACCACTAATAGGGGCACCACCGACTGTCTTTCCTGTAACTGGTAGTGAACCAGGCATAAAGACATTTTGTACGTTAAAATTTGCCTGTTGCTAATTAGTTGTGAGTGTGCAAAGAGCTTCCCATGGCAAATTTCACAGGACATCACCAGTTTAGAACAGCATAGTGAAGTGATACAAGGAATTTGAGGAGAAGAGATTACCTAATGTGACATTATTGTGTCAATGGATATGTGTTGTGTGGCTGCTGACCTGGCACTACTCGGGTGGCCACCATGTTTGCTGGGCTTGATGCCTTCCTGATTTTTTCTTGTGGGGTTGCATCAAGGGTGGCATTTATGTCCCACTTCCGCCACATAACCTACAAGACTTTGAACACTGCATTGTAGCAGCTGTTCTTACTGTCACTCCCGATATGTTGGGTTGGGTATGAGCAGTATTGGACTACTGATTAGATATGTGCCGTGTAATGAAGAGGGGAACACAAAGAACATTTATAAGCATTATAAAAAAGCTTTTAGGGTCTGTCTTTCACATATTCTATTAGTGCTTATATTGTTCTTGGCCATTTATCTGTATGAAGATTTTGAAGTCTTTCTTGAACTTTATAATCACCCCATATTCTCTTATTTCTCACTCTAACTACTCTGATCATAGATAATCAATGACAGTGCACGCATCTTTTAAAAACTGTGTTCACAATGGGAAAACTACTAAAGGCATTCCCTTTCCATTCTGCATTCGTGAACACATGTTTGCTTTTCTTACTGGCTTCTTCAGGACTTACAGAAAATACGGTACAATTGCTGGAAACCACAGTCATTTATACCTTTCATTTGCTTCAACACAATGTAGCCACTTAATTACTGATTATGACAGTCTCCATTGGAAATCAGTGCTATAGCTACATTTCCGGATTCGAAGTTCCTCATTTGGTTGGAAATGCATGGTTCCATCTTAAGATGAACATCTCCTGTATCTATATATTTTGGAAGAACAGCTGATTTTGCTAGTTAATTATTGACTTTTCTTATTATGCATTATAGACTCCCTCATTCCCAATACTTTCTGTAGGTCTACAGTCATTGTGTCTATTTGCTATACACCAGGAGACCCTTGAAATGGGCGCAGGTATTGTGCAAATCTACTGTAGCTTAGTATTCTTCCCAACATGTATTTTTTGTTTGGATGATTGTCTTATTAGAAATAGCATTCTCCACGAGAAGGCTTTCAATACGAAGATGTTTTAAATATTTTCTGACATCCTTTCACTTTACAACAATAATGACATTTTGAGAAAAAGATGCAACTTAACAATTTACTGATAGTAGTTTTTATCAATAGAGCTGATCTCTAGTGCTCGCTGGAAAGTTGTGCGTCACATGCTCCCTGATGGTCCAGTCAAAATCAATGAGTGTTTTATGTTTTGATTGTTGTGACCCGTGTTGGCCCCACAAAATACAGTGGCCCACCGTGTTCCTCAGTATAATATTTCTGTTGACAAGATTGTGATTGTCTCAAGTGTGGAGATAGCTGTCAGTTGTGAAATGTTTTCTCATATATACTGTAGCCTGGAGATCAATTGACACATCTCTTCAGCACTGTGTTGACAAAAGGTAACTGGCTCCAATATTCAAATTACAGCATCAATTCTATATTAGAATTGTTTAGTTGCGCTGTTTCAAAAGGGACAGCTCCAGGAGTTGAAGCACGACTTACAATCTCTCACAGTTAGGAGTCTGGACAGGTAGAAAAATTTGAAATCCGAGATAGTTATCAAAATTTTTTTGATAGAAAGAAGGTCATGCTAGATTTGTCTTGCAAGAAGAAACTCTTCCGCTTATCATACCATTCACTCTGAACTGGAATTTAACAATCATCTCATATACTGAGGATAATGTCAACACTACTTATACACTACTGGCCATTAAAATTGCTTCACCACGAAGATGACATGCTACAGACATGAAATTTAATCGACAGGAAGAAGACGCTGTGATATGCAAATGATTAGCTTTTCAGAGCATTCACACAAGGTTGGCAACAGTGACGACACCTACAACGTGCTGACATGAGGAAAGTTTCCAACCAATTTCTCATACACAAGCAGCAGTTGACCGGCATTGCTTGGTGAAACATTGTTGTGATGGCTCGTGTAAGGAGGAGAAATGTGTACCATCACGTTTCCGACTTTGATAAAGGTCGGATTGTAGCCTATCACGATTGCGGTTTATTGTATTGTGACATTGCTGCTCGCGTTGGTTGAGATCCAATGACTGTTAGCAGCATATGGAATCGGTGGGTTCAAGAGGGTAATACGGAATGCTGTGCTGGATCCCAATGGCCTCGTATCACTAGCAGTCAAGATCTTATCCGCATAGTTATAACAGATCGTGCAGCCATGTCTCGATCCCTGAGTCAACAGATGGGGATGTTTGCAAGACAACAACCATCTGCACGAACAGTTCGATGACATTTAGCATGGACTATCAGCTCGAAGACCATGGCTGCGCTTGCCCCTGATGCTGCATCACAGACAGGAGCGCCTGTGATGGTGTACTAAATGATGAACCTGGGTGCACGAATAGCAAAACGTGATTTTTTTCAGATGAATCCAGGTTCTGTTTACAGCATCATGATGGTCACATCCGTGTTTGGCGGCATTGCGGTGAATGCACATTGGAAGCGTGTATTCGTCATCGCCATACTGGCGTATCACCCGGCATGATGGTATGGGGTGCCATTGGTTACACATCTCGGTCACCCCTTGTTCACATTGATGGCACTTTGAACAGTGGACATTACATTTCAGATGTGTTACAACCTGTGGCTCTACCCTTCATTCGATCCCTGTGAAACCGTACATTTTAGCAGGATAATGCACGACCACATGTTGCAGGTCCTGTACGTGCCTTTCTGGATACAGAAAATGTTCGACTGCTGCCCTGGCCAGCACATTCTCCAGATATCTCACCAATTGAAAATGTCTGGTCAATGGTGGCTGAGCAACTGGCTCGTCACAATACGCCAGTCACTACTCTTGATGAACTGTGGTATCATGTTGAAGCTGCATGTGCAGCTGTACCATTCAAGCTCTGTTTGACTCTATGCCCACGAATATGAGGGCCGTTATTACGGACAGAGGTGGTTTCCTATGTACTGATTTCTCAGGATCTATGCCCCCAAATTGCATGAAAATGTAATCACATATCAGTACTAGTATAATATATTTGTCCAATGAATACCCATTTATCATCTGCATTTCTTCTTGGTGTAGCAGTTTTAATGGCCAGTAGTGTATTTCAATCTTCCTTCATTATTCACCCAACTTTCGTAACATGTATGTTGAACACAATGGAAAACACATTCAAGTTATTTTATCCCATAAAGTTTACTCAAATGAGCAAGCTGTTGCAAAATTTGCACCACGTCCTCTACTAGGCCCACATTACCCTGCCTCCCTACTGACTAAACATACAGAATCAAGAGAACGATGAAATTTACAGACACGTCTGTGATTCATTAAATCACCTACAAGTTATGTGAGTGATCTGCTACTAGTTTGACCTTTTCAGAGCTATCTGTTGGAGTGAATGGGCACAGAGAAACTGTCTAAATATATAACATTCAATGTACTTGTGATGGGCATGCTGCAACACGGATCTGGTTACTTATTTCATCTCTCACATAATTTGGAGCCTCCTTCCTATCAAAGGCCTTGAACTACATCAGCCACTTGCCACATGATGTATAGTTTCTCATTCATCTTACACATTTCCTGCCCTCTTATTTTTCATTTACCTTCTGCATTTTCAAGTTCCATGATGAGTCTCACATGAGGAAGGGTTGACATGAGGAGTGTTAAGAAGAATCTCACCCAACATCTGAATCACATGTTTTCTACGCATTAATTGTTACTTTTTTAGTCTGTATTTTTCCTGCTTCCACCTCACATTTGAAATTTGTTCTCCATCTTTATTTGTCTTTTTTCCCTATCTGTACCCTGTGACTCTCTTTCACTTTAGTTATTATCTTTGTTCAACAAATTAGCATCAATTATTTATCATTAGTATTCTGGAATATGAATTTCAGCTAATATTTTAAATGTTGTAAAACTAATGAGGATGTTCTGAACTGAACTGGGGAGAAAAGAAATTTATGTACAACTTGACTAAAAGAGGGGGTCAGTTGATGACACTCTTCCCTGTGATGATGGATCATTTTTTAAAATTTATTTCAGAAAGTGCTGTGTGTTTTCCAACAGACCTGATTTGCCATCTGATAAGTGGAAACTATTTGAGATTTGCGTTTCTCCCTGCATATACAGTGTTCAAATAACTAACAGGAATGCAGTCAGTGTCATCAACAACTGCCGAGATTTTGACAGGTGGCCATCCTGTAATTTTCAAGGCAAAACTGCAGCAAGTAAGTTATGTGCAAGTGAATTTAAAACTTTTTTTGCAGTGCAAAACTTCCCTTCTGTCTGATATATTGTTTAAATGAATTTTTAACTTTGAGAATGTACTTATGGTGCACTAGTAACTGCCTCAAAACTGGAATTTCAACTGTTATATTCAATTGTTTTCTTTTCAAGTCACATATTAAGTATGACTGGTTGGTTGGTTGGTTGGTTGGAGGAGACCAAACAGCAAGGTCATTAGTCCCATTACATTAGGTAAGAATGGGGAAGGAAGTCAGTCACACCCTTTCAAAGGAACCATCTTGGCATTTGCCTGAAGCAATTTAGGGAAATCACAGAAAACCCAAATCAGATTGTCCAGATGTGGTTTTGAACCTTTGCCCTTCTGAATGCAAGTCCAGTGTGTTAACCACTACAGTATGATTGTCTTTCAGTTCATGGTTCAGACTTATTCGCAATATTTTTTACTATTACATACCATTTCTCTCTTTCACTTTCTTTTATGTGCCAAAATAGGAACCTCTGAGTCTGAGAGCTGAAGCACATTTTAAAGTGTATTCTGTTGTAGTCAGCCCTGTCACCAATGCTCCAGTTTCTATGTCTGTCAAACACCGAGTTTTTTCTCATGAGGTTATAATTTATAAATAAATCTCTATTTTCACTTAATATTTAACACACAAACAGAACAATTAAGCAGCATATTTATTAAGTTTGATGAATAATTGAACTGTGAACTATTCACCTTCCACTGCAACAAAGAACTATCCATCCATTCCATTCTACCATGCAAAGAAGAAACAGTTCCTTTCTGCAGGCTAGGAATGTAAACGATGTGGAGAAATATCTCAGGATCAACTTTCTGCTCCTGTGTGTAACACAGAGCAGCAGTTTCATCATCATGCCTTAGGTAGAATGAAATAATACCAGAATGGCTGCCATACTGTTTAAGGTAAAAAATACTCTCCTCATAGAATTTGTGAGCAATTTTGGGGCCAATGAAGACTGTATTTGAGGCAGGTGCTGACAGCATATATCTGTAAAGTAAAAATTAAACAATAAAATTGAGTTACATTGTCATTCAAAATTTTAAACATTTTTATGGCAATTAATTTGCTTTTGTAATAATGGGATTTCTTATCCATAGAAAACAATTTTTCTTCTTCTTCTTCTTCTTCTTCTTCTTCTTAAGGAATTTCTCTCCCCTCCCTCTTCCCGTTTTTTGCACTAAAAGGGGGAGGGAGAAGGGGGGGGGGGGGTGAAAAAATAAAAATAATGACACATAATGCTTTAAATTGTGAAGAGCAGGAAATAAATATCAATCTGAAGCACAAAGGAAGCATTTCAAAGTAACTATGTAAGGGAATGTGAAAAACACTCTACAGACCATTAGACAAATGGACATATCAGAGCTCTGAAGTTACCGTATTTAAGCTTAGCTCAGCTTATGACTGTATTCTTTTTATTTGCATAGCACAACTGGATATCCGTATAGAACAAGTATTATAGTGGTGTATCATGCAGAGTCCGAAACTTTGGCAAATGTACAATGCAATTACACATCCAGACTTTAGAATCATGAAGGTTGCTAAAACACTAGTAGGGAACTTGAAAAGCCATCATTATTAATTACACATTTGCTGGAATAATTTAAAGCTGGGTAAGTATTTTGTTCAAAAGGTGTACAAAAAGGGAAGAAGAATCAAATATGTTTTATGAAGGCAACAAAGGTAACAACAATACAATAGCCATGTGTAAAAAACTACAGCTTTGTGCTAGACACAATTCAAACATGGATCTCTGACTTTTGTAGGCAGTGAACACCACCCAAGTACACCCCACAGTCTGACTCAAATTGTCATGGCATCCAACCTTTTCCTTACAAACTCTGTAGAGGGTCTTCCATGGTGTGAGATTTGCATCTCAGAGAGAAAAGATATAATAGTCTGAAGGGTTAAAAATGAAGAGACAAAGGAATAAAATCAAAATATGGCAATTCAAGCTAATATAAGGTTTATATTACATTCTACAACATTAACTCTGAACAAGAGGAAACACTAACAAAAGTTCCCTCATTACATTTTATGCATTCTACTTATTTATTTTGTTATCTTGCAAGCTCATTCATGAGAGAAAACTGAAGCAATTTCATCCTATAATGCATGCACCTGTGTAAATAATAGAGATGACTGTATTATTCAGTTAGTATTTGATACCAATTGCGACATACAGACTGTCTTTGAAACTTAAGAGGGAAACACTATCTGAAATGAGTATAATGTTACACAAACAAATCATCTTGAATATGGTATGGGAGAGAAACAATGCACATTGTGACAGTTTAAAGTAATGACATTCTGGGACCAGTTCCCTAATTTTGCTGTGTTTTTTCTCATCACATATCAGGAATGAACTTATTCCTGCTTGACTTTCTGTTTCACGCATGGGTTTCATTTATTCACCATTTGCTTCTGACAAATGAACAGCCACACTGTTGTTCTTCAAGTTTCAGTTGATTGGTGAGTAAACACTCTTGTGCTGCCTTATAATAATATTATTTGTCTCAAATGAACTGTTCAAAAAAATTGCACTACCTGTATAAATGTTAATGTAGGGGAGGGGGGGAGGGCACTTATGACATAATAAACTTCATGAAATTAAAAAAAAAAAAAAAAAAAAAAATACTTCACTGTAAAATAAAAGCAAAAAATAACAAAAACAAGACATTTAATACCATGTTGCTCAACTCCATACATTAAAACATGCTTGGATTCTCCTTGGCCCTCCTTGGCATGCTGCCCCCAAGGTAGTCAAGATATTGTTGCTCAGGTTTGTCCCAATCCACTAAGTCAGCCCTCCTGATATCATCCAGTGAGTGAGAAGTATTCCTGAAATGATGCAGTGCAAGTTTTGACTGGTCTCAAAGATGCTCAGTCTGGTTCATGTCAACAGATACCATCAGCCATGCCTTTCTGTTGATACCTGCCTCCTGTAGGAAGTTTTCAGGAGATGAGCATGGTGTGATCACATTTTGAAAGAGAAACCCATTACTGAAATATTGACATTAGGGCTGGACAACAGGTCACAGGATTCTATATGAATAGCGTGCAGACCTCAAAAAAGCCTTGACAGCGATGAAGATTTGTGATGCTGTGAACAATACTGACAGAAAACGTGGCTGACTCACCTCAGTTCTGAATTCGTGGGACTTCATGCCTGAGACTTGTATTGGTATCTGACTCCACATTCTTTTAGGATGACAATCAGGCAATAGACAAGGATTGCTCTCGTTGGTAAAGAGAACCTGATGCTACTGATTCAGGTTCAATACTAGGCATTCTTCTGCCAACCTACTTTGCACAGCAAAGTGACTGTGAATGTCTCCCGTTGGTCGTATTGGACACCTACTGGTGAAACTCATTTTACAGAGACAGTGTCATATTGTTTAGGCCAACACAGTCCTCCCAGTTGCCTCCAAAAAGGCAGTGTACAGTTCTGAAAATATTTATTCTCTGGTGCTATAACAACAATTTCAGTGTGAAAGTACATTTCACCCATTAATGGACGTCCTCAGATCATAAGACAGACACCATGGTTCAGTACCACCACTCTAGAAATCACATTGGAAATTGTCCTTTTTAAAATATGCCATCACTGGTGACACAAGAACAACTATAATGCCATTCCTTCCAAAAATGCACAGTTCTGTTGCATTTTCCTCAAGGTACCTACAAGCTATACTATATAGGTACCAGTCATCAGCTGGTGTCATTGGCCATGTTATAATGATCTTTCATGTTCTGTGTCTCATGTAAGCAGTTGAATGATGAAATGGCATCACTGTGGCGTGAACCTTTTGATGGGCAATTTCCTGTTCTGACAACCCTTCTTCCATTAAAATGTCAATCCATGGACAATCTGAGCTTGAAATAACCCTTCAAGGCATGTTGACAGAGTGAGTTGTGCACATGAGCTCTAGAGATGAGGTACTCTTTTCTTTTAATGAACACAATGCACAAGAACAATTTCCATAAAGTACAAGTCCAATGTACAGAACCAAGTCCAGATGCAGTGATTAATGAACAACTATGAGGAGCTAGGTATCACAGAAAACTGCACCAAGTCCTTAGCTGTAACAGTAGTTCTTGGTGGAAGAAGCATCTGGATTGTAGCTAATAAACATTAGAAAAATAAACAAATCTGTCAGAGCTAACTGCACTGGACTTCTTATATGGCCCCAGAGACCAATGGTTCTAACCCTGTGATTCTATGTTCTATGTGGTTTTCTTAGTGCAAGTACGTGGTGTTATCTTGGTAAACTTTGGCGTAGGAATCACTGGTGGAGTCACTGAAAGATACAACATCTGTCCTTGCTCCCTATCCTCTATTACCCCCTGCCTCCACACCCTCTTCCCCCCCACCTTGGAAATGCACCCCTCCTGCCCTGAGGTATTAATCTTGTGAATTGAACCTTTTCCTGTCCCTCAACTGTTACTCTTTAAAACAGTTTCAATAGTTTGTGTAGTAATAATGATGACAATATTTCACTGCATGAATGCCATAAGAATCAGAAAGACTGTGATATTGTGCTGATACATGACACTCAATATTCACCTACAGCTCACTATGTTTTGTTCCATCGAAGTCCAACGTTCATATGTTTTTCTCAACTGCAATCCGTATCTTACTGAATAAATCATTATCACTAAATACAGTATAATTGTAAATAGCTTAAAAGTCTTGTTTTTGCTGTACATCCTAATTAAAAGTTAACCTAGAAAGACCATATCGTTGATCTTCTTAGATTAGTAACTACAGCTACTTTTATAAAAATAATAACTGCCAGCTCTGAGTGCATAGGAAACAGTAAATTATGTTTTTACTGTAATACTTTTACTCCATAAGGTATGTTTAAGAGGTATGTATTTAAGAGAAAAACTGTGAAAGTTTATTCTTAGTAAGTCAAATAACTCACAGAAAGAAAGAATTTCACTTATTTGTGGAAAAAAATCTTAGGCCTATTATCTTGGAGTATGTACTATTTTAAGATGATAGTACTCACTGCACAAAAGAAACAGTGTTGTGTGAAATCTAATAAGCTAGCAGACTGGTTACTAAGAAGTATTTAAGTCAAAAGACAAATTTAGGCATAGATTTTAAAAAATTGCGCAATGGAGAAAATCAGAATAATACTAATGTGTTTGGTGTTTGATTTCACAGGTTAATCAGTTTCTCTGCAACCACATGACTTATTTATCATTCTCACCATGTCCCCAATGCATCTCTCTTAACCAAGAATACTAACATACTTATTCCTCACATAATCAGTTACATATGACTTACCCTACCTTACTTCCATTTAGCACCCATGAAACCAGGAAATTTTTGTTCTAATTGTAGAACTATGTCTCTCTAATTGTATAAATTTCTCAGGCTGTAGCTTTCAGAACATATGCATACAATATTCCTCATTTTGTCATGTTTAATAACAATAAATATTGTGTAAAATCCTAATTTTACCTGCCAGATGAAATGTCATCCACTGATGCAAGAGCATTTAAGACAGAGTTGTCATCCACAGGAAACTGTCTGATGCTAGATTCTGAGGAGTTATTAGAGTGGCCCAGAGACACTTCTTCCAGGATACTGATGATTTCCATAAGCAGAGGTGGATCTCTTGGGGGGCGTGATCCAGCCTTTAAACAATGGGCAAAGTGTTCACGTGCATCGTTCCAAAACCCCGCACGAAGGCTGGCCTTCCCCCAAGCAGCCCACACTCCAGTACAATCAAGCCCACATTTTGTAGATACCTGTAAGAGAAAGAATTCTGTGAAATATATATATATAGGTAATTATTATTAAACATATTTATCTGACAAATTCATTAACAAACAAAGGTAATTAGAAGTTCACATGAATCATTGAACAGGAAAATCTTGCATAACAGAGATGAAGAAAGGAGGGCAACAAGAAGGCAAGTCTATGCCATTATAACTGAAAAACTTCTTTTGGCAATAAAGGTGAACTGTTAGAGTGATAATCTGGAAGAGAATCAGATGGAGCTAAAATTAAGACTGTTTGATCCACAGATGTATGTGAGGAGATCCTTGGGGACGTGGAAAATGTCTCAGTACCAAAAATACATTCCAAAAGAACTAATGTGCTGTTCCTGTCACATATCTTAAGTGAAATGATCCTGAAGCATAAATCTGTACACAGTAAGGCACAGGTCACTGTTAGGGGTGTGAGCAAGGTTGCATAGTACTAATGGTTTTACAACTGACAGTGCATGTCCGCATCTAAAGTCACAGGTGGAGGAACTCTAGGAATGAGAGGATATTTGGCGAATAGATTGGCCTGCCCATTCCCCCTCTCCCCCTCAACCATAAATCCCATTGAGCATCTTTGGGATGCATTGGGGAGACATACTGCAGCATGTCCACATGCACCAATGACCATCCAGGAGTTTTCAACCGCATTGGTGGAAAAATGGAATGCCATATCACAAGAACTCCTTACCAACCTTATGGCCAGCATGGTAGCAAGTTGCAGAGCATCTATTGCCATCCATGGTGATTGAATACTCTATTAAGAACCAAGCCTCAACTTTGGTACTGTCCAAGGGCTCATCATAAATTGTGCTGACTTTCACATAATTATTGTCTTTGCATAAAAGTGTAATTTCCGTTCCTCTCCCTTGGTATTTATTTCAGTTTTCATCTGTACTACACTGCAGCAGTTGTTTTTATGTTCCATCCAAGTTTCGCTGAGCCACAGTACTCAGCAATGATGCATGATGCAAGAGTTACTTTTGGCATATTTTGCAGACCAGTTTATTTTTTTCAGTAACTGATGGTCCATGCTGTAACAGAAACTCAAGATGAGCTCCTCAATCTGAGCTTACCTATCTGGTGCCTTCTGGGTCATATGAATCAGTGGATCAAGCTGGGTTTCTGACAGTCAGTGTTTGTCAAAGCCAAACTGATTTCTAATAACAAGTTGTTTTATCTCCAGAAAAGTCATACAAGGAAGTTTTTTGAATTATGAGCAGTAATATCAACACTGAAATCATCAGAATGATTTCTTGGCTCTGTCCATATCATAGGAAGAGCAAGTCTAAAGGCTTTTTTCCTCCTTTTTGGACCATTTTCTCAGATCTTCAGCACACACATAACATACCTTATGTTGTGCCCAAGATTTATCTTGAGCACCAAGTAGCTCCAAGCACTATGGGACTTAACATCTGAGGTCATCAGTCCCCTAGACTTAGAACTACTTAAACCTAACTAACTTAAGGACATCGCGCACATCCATGCCCAAGACAGGATTTGAACCTGCAACCATAGCAGCAGCGTTGTTCCGGACTGAAGCGCCTAGAACTGCTCGGAAACAACAGCCAGCCATGATCACCAAGTTTAGATCCAAAGTATGATAAATAAACCTTTTTCACAAAGTCTGTAATGTTTCATTGGTATTCACCACAAATATAACAAAAACTGTGATCAGAGTTTTTACAACCACAATTAGACATTGTACTGAGCACATGTACAGGAAACGGGAAAGTGAGGTTAGGTTGACAGCAAACAAAACACCATCTGTTAACACAAAAATAGAAGCGACCTTTTTTTGCCAGCAAATGTTTTTCAGCAGTGCTACCAACGTCATCTACATTCATTAGAGCTCCTTTTTAAATCATTTTAACTACATAAAAGCTGTTAAATTCTTTTAAAAATCACTTAATTTAATAAATTTAACTGTAAAATGTGAAGAAATGGTGGGTGTTACAGTTTTTTAAGTATCATATTTGGATTTCCCACCCAAAAAAACATAAGAATAAGGTATTTTCAGCAAAAAAGTTTTTCCATCATTGGCCTGTGTTATCTGTTTGAAGTAATTTTCAGACAAGACATTATAAAATGTCACATAAATCCCTGTCTTAGGTACTAGTTTTGACAGAATGACTCCCAATCTATACCTGGCAAGTTGAGGTCACCCCCTATTACAACAGCATGATCAGGAAAGTTACTAACAATACTATATGGACATTATAGCTTTCAATAAGGTGTACTAATTCCTAGACCTTTCCTTGGATGTTTGTGCAGTTTACTAATATCACATTAACCTTTTCTACATCCGATCTGTCAGGATGAGCATTCTCTGAGAACTTGTGGCTGATGTATCTTTGATTCTGGCAGGCAATTCACCTCTGAACCCAAGGAGGGGTTCCTTTAACTTAAAAAAATCCCATGTGCAACCACACTAAGACTGTAGATATTTTTAAAAATACTGGGAAACTGGTATATCAATATTTAAAAAAATATCATTATTGGCCCTCATTATATCGAAAAAAAGTATTGATATATCGACAGAAAAAATTTCGACATACCAGAATATAAAAATATCAGCTGCACATTGTAAATATACTGCCAGTTTTAGAACTTTATATTTGAATATTGATTTATTATTATACATCCTATACGACAACAAGCTAACAGCTTACTTATCACCCTTGGAGCAAGAATTGAAAGGAAAACAATGCATGTTGACTCTTGGCAATAACCACTTTGCTAACCATTGTAACTGCATATAAGTGGCACAATAAAAAGTGTCTGATGGGTCCGTCGTTGGGTTTCATCACATATCGAATTTGTCCGGAACACTTCATGTTGACTACCCTGTTTTTTCCTTTCTGCAAACACTAGTGACCTAGCAGTTGCAGTGTCCAAATTATGTGGTGAAGTTAAATGTTGCAGTTTCTGTTGGTAGCACCAAGCACAGACTAAGTCAGCATTTCCTCTCACGCATCTCTGTCCACCACAAAGATCAGTCTTGTCTTTTAAATTTTTGCTTATGATTTTCAGCAAATGTTTCTGAAGAGTGCCAATGTGAAGAAATAGCACACTAGTTGTACTAAAAATTGCTTTTTAATGTAACTGATGTGCTATTTCTTCACATCAGAAATCTCGTTGTTCTACTCCCATCACCACTTCCCCCTCCATTGCAATTGGACTTCTTCTTTGAGTTTCTTTGTGCCACCTGTACTAGCTTCACGCAGTGAAAGAGAAAGACTGGATGTGATGAAAGCTCGAAAACTAGTGAGACTCCTTCACACAGTGAAAGTAAAACTATGTTCTACTACAATTTCAAACAAACAATTTGAAATATTTATCAAAAATTGGGAAAAAATATAATATAAAAGAAAAATATCAGAACTTGATATTGCTGTTTCTATGTTGAGTTAGAAAATATTGCCAATATATACTGATATTTTTAGGAAAAATATTGATATATCGATATTTTATCAACAGCCCTAATCCATACATATTCCACTACCCTAGTAACTGCTTCCAGCATGTAGTGCACATCTGGCCTATTAAGGGGAACAGTACAATTCTCCACCCAAGAGTGCAGGTCAAGAAATTCACATCTTATACTGTCATGTTCCTTTTACCAATCAGCCATCTGCTGAAAGGGATAGAGGATGGCCTCAGAACCCAAGCATCAGGCATCATTTATGCCGACATGATCCACTATTTGCAGCAGGCTGCACCAAGTGCAGTCGACAGCTGCTGGCAGAGCCTCCTCTGTGCCTTGGATGTGACCCCAGCAAACATGCCAAGTGCACATTGACATTCTTTCCCACCCTACTTGCTATTTCCCTTTTGTCTTCTGGCCAGTGACATGTGAACCCATCACTCTCTCACAATCTCTCTCATGTGAAGATGAACTGGTCAGAAGATGTGTATCGGAAGACATAAACACAGCTAAGCTACCAGAGGATACAAAGAGCACCAAAGGTGTCGCAGATCTCATCACCAGTGCCCTGGTGTCACTGCAGCTTTAAGCAGCAGCCAGAAGGTGGTCAACCACAGCCAACACATCCTCCAGCTGTTTATGAACAGCAATCAATTCCCCTTGTGTCTGCTCACAGTGACCACATTCCCTGTCCATATCCTGCTTTACAAAAACTGAATAAGATCTCAAGAAATAGAAACAAAACAGTAAGGATTAATTGCGAAAGTACAGACTGACTCCCATAAAAGAGAAAATTAGCCAACTGTGACACTACTGAGGTTAGAATGTACACAAAATATAACTGAGGTGAATAAAAAACATTAAAATATGCTCTGTGGAGTTCTTACTATGGCCTAGGATCGTGAGATCTACTAGCTCTTAAAACAGAAATAAATTTCTTTTCTGAAAATGTATTTATTAACAGTAACCTTTCACTAGAAACTCTGCTTACATGAAAGCTACTGCAGGAAATAAATACACAACCTCTAAAGCACTGATCTAAACTGTATGTGTTTGTTAACATGACATTTAAACTGATCCACATGACATGGCACTTCTGAGAGCAGGAAGCCACCTGAGAAAGTTGCCTCGCACTAAGACATGTACTAAAATTTATGCATTGGAATCATAAGAGTAAGTTAGTACACACTAGTCTACACAGTAAAAAAAGACAGGTATAAATCAGTTCCTCACAGAAGTACACAAGAAACAGAAACTAAACTAAATTACTGTCTCAGAAAAACTTGCAAAACTTCAGGCACATGCTCTCTGCTTCACGACTGTGCCTACATATTTCTCAAAACTAGACTTGACAGGTGGTTACTTTCAATAAAGAATTTAAATCATGGTCATTAATGTATCTTTCAGTCTCTATCAACACAGTGGCTTACCATATGAAATTATAAGTGCTATAGTGATACTGTAGCATTATTTTCAGCAATTAATTTACAACAGTAGGCATTGTGTTAAGTACCTCAATGCATCACTGTAACTGGGTACCCCACAAAACTCATCTCCAAAATTTTGAATCTTTATTTCACACATTTCAAAGCAGTAGTCTCAAGTGCAATATGAAGAAATGTTCTTTTTTTTTAAACCCACAATGGAGTACCTGGGTCACGTACTATGCAACAGCAGCTTCACACTGCGACAATTGATAAACTATTTAGCCATGAAAAATCTCAGACTTACAATCATTTTTAGGCGTGGTGAAGTATTACAGCAAATTCATACATGAATTTACCCAGATTTGTCAACTTTATTAAAAAATTAAAAAAGGAAAAAAAAACAATGCAATTACTGCAAAAACAGCTCTTCTGCTGAACAATTTTCACTACTCAATATACTCTATCACCCCAAGGTACAACACCTCAACACCAGTGCTTTATCATGCATTCCAATGGGCTCAGATGCTGATTTTTACTCTAATGAATCACTTTACTTTTGCTTACACCAAATTTTACAGAAATCAGTGAATGATATTGACCAAGTGCTGTGACATGTCCTTAATTACATCCATCAGGGAAACATCTTCCTATAAACATCACTGCCTCTCTATGGATCTTCTTCCAGCTGCACCAAAACATAAATGTGCTGCATGGCATACTCCCACTACAGTGGTTCCCAAACTTTCTGAGTCCATTACCACCGAGTGCAATAAGATATTATCTAGCAACCCATCCCCCCTCCCTCTACTATCAACATCAGTATCTAGCTAAACTTCAGAATGAAAAAGAATTTTCTATGCACATGATGTATAAAAATAACATATTTTGCAAATACACCTAATAGCAATTGCACATGAGGGTACACATTTTTCTTGTATTGCTCACTTGTATGAGCTTTTCTAAGCATATTTTACCTGACAATGATTACTCAAAACATGTGAATAAAGTAATTAGCAATCAACATGTTTCTAAGGAATTACTGCATGCCAAGTCTGGAGGGTTGCATACCTTACAAATGGATGACTTCATTAGTAAAATGGAAGAACACTTTCAGTTATAAAGTAATGAAACATAAATTATATTAAGTTTTTGAATGTGCTTTATTAAAGTATGAGACAATGAGACAATTAGCACTGCTTATTTCTAACAACTTTATTTTACAGAATTAAGAAGCATTTCTCAGTGCACTGAGAGTGCTACCTAAAACTCCTTTTCAGAAAAGAAAGCTAACCACATTAGTATACACACTTGTTACAAAATAAGCTTCTTCTGCAGCATTCCTTTCCCTAGTGACACTTGTTTCATGCATGCTCTGCACTCCCATTTAAAATTAACCAATTAAAATCTGTGTGTCACACTTAAGTCTTACTATTTGTAATACAGTTGACTGCTGGACTCCTTACTTCCGCATTGGCAGAAGCTGGAAGAGTTTGAGCTGCTTTGTGTGCACTCACTGCCACTAGTGACAATAACAGTAATAGTAATAACAATAATAGTAATAGTAATAATGAAGTGTATGCACTCTAGCAATGTTGTAGCCATTATACAGTATGGTCATGAACAATTTGAAAAGCTTTGAGGGGTGTTGCAGAGTAAGTTGTGCTGAGAAATAATTAATAAGAGAAAAATTTGATTTGTTGCACTGTTCCCAAGTTAATTAGCATTGAAGTTAGCCAATCAGGCCATTACATGCACAAATTCAACTGGCCTTCCAGATATAATTAGTGTCAGTTGTTCTCATAGTGTAGGTGATAGTGCACATGAGTGCTCAGCCTTTGGCTCAGGTCTGATTCTTACAACCGTCCCATGTCCAATTTCTTTATTACACACTTGTTCAGTTTTAGCAAACCAAATGGAGAATATGTTTGGTGACACTGCCTCTGGTGGGCCACTTGGATCTGCACACACAACGGCCTGATTAACAAATTTAATTGCTAATTAACTCAGAAATGGCACAGTATGTGGACTTTCTGTCTTAACAGTGATTTCTCATCACAAGCTGCCTTGCCACAACCTTACAAGCTTTTCAGACTGTTTCTGACCATCCTGTATAGTTACTATTTTGTTGTGCTGTCAATTAGTTCCTTCATCTGTTGTGAAGTGAAAAAGGAAGAAATTTCTGGCCCATTGCAGAAACTAACTAAAACTCTTAGAAAGCATTTTCATGAGATATTCAGGTGCATGAGATGCATGTGTCTCAATTTTAATGTAATAGATATACAGTACAGAGTATGTGTGTAGTGAATGGATTATGCAAGGAGGATGATGATTGTTGCTTCGTTTCACAAGTTGTAACCCCCATCACACTGTCCCATGTGTTAATGCCAGTATTTAAAAGAAATGTAGTTAATCATGAACTATGTAATAAGACTACAGTGTTTCAAAACAGTCGTAACAGAAATAATCTTTCGAAAATAATGTCCATCCATGATCAAAACACAACTGAACCATTTTCTTTTTACCCTTCAGAAAATTACATTTTAACCCTTAGCACATACTGCCCTCAGGTTGGTAACCACCGTCTACTTACTAGTGAATTGGCTGACTACTGGGTGGTCATCCCAGAGCAGTTTCCTTAGCAGATGCTTCATTGGTCAGTTTGAGGCATAGTGTGGATGAAGAACTTAGCCTAGTGTGACTGCACTGGCTGGGTATTAATGAAGAAATTGAGGAGACCGTCCATGTATGTGTACCCTGTGTGCAGAACCAATTGACATTGCCATTCAACTATTTAACATGGAAAAGCAGGTAGCCACAGAAGCGCACAAACCAAGATTTTGTGGTTCCATTCTTAGGGTCCATGCCACTGTATAGTGGTGGATCCCTTGCCAATTTTCCATACATGGCTGACCAGCATGCCATCCACCACAACCACAGTGGCCTTCAAAGCCCAACAATTTTTGCCTAACACCACTGTCTCAAACAACAGTCTTCAATTCACATCAACACAGTTTGCATCTTGCTGCTGCATGAACAATATTTGACACCTCAGGAGTAAATCATTTCTCCATCCATCAAATTCATAGACTGAGCCATTTGTGTGGACCTTTTAAGTCACAAATGGAAAATATGATACAAACAACACAGGCCAAAGCCATGACAAGTTTCCATCTTGAGCTTCTGTTAAGTTTAAATGGGAAGCATTCACAGTGACAAATTATCAACAGTCCCGATACAACATAAATTGTGAATGGCAGTTTTTTATGTAACACAACAAAGTATTGTACAAACCTCTAAGGCAAGAGGCCATAGCTCTTCAGCCAATAGATGGTTCCTAAGAGCACGTAATTTATGGTGACCCCAGAAAGTGCTGATGGGTAGGCAGGGTTGACCAGCTGCTGCTAGCATTCCTAATAAGTCAACACAGCTTAGCACCTGATCACAACAGGCCACAAGTTCTGGAGTTTGACGGCCAGCTAATGTCACTTTTGCTGCCACTGCTAGCGACCTAAGACATACAACATTTATATAAACATATATCTATATTTTACTTCCTATCAGAATAAATAGGCATAATAATAATAGAGAATTTTTACTAATATTGGAAGTTCTGTGTTGTCTATTAAAGTAACTACACAGCCAAAAAGTATGAAATAAGTTTGTTTTTATTTCACTCTCAAATTAGTGCAAGAGGAAAATCTTTTACATACAAAGTACACTTTATAACAGGATGCAGTTGTAGTCAATGCAGAAATTACTGGAAAAGTTTAAACAACAAACAACTTTTACAATGAGAACAAAGCAGCCTCAATATGTGTAAATCTTACAATATTCACTGACAATGCACTTCTAGATAGAACTGTCAAAGCAATTTAGATATACTGGTAATGATAAATAATTTATCCAACAATGACAGCCATGTGTTAACAAAAGATATATTAATTTATTAGAGTGAGATAATAAATCAAACATTGCAGATGAGAATCTTAAAGCTGTCCTCACATGGAATGCAAATGCAAATGTGATGGGGAAAATTTCTAAGCATGAACAGCAGAATAAAGCATATCATGGTCTCAATATTCTGCAAAATTGAACTAATGCAATGACAGTTTGCTTTCCATGTGATAAACAGACTATACATCATAGAGAAATATAGCTTTCTTACAGTAAAGTGTCATATTTGGCAATTCTTTAATTGGAACTTGGGTACTATCAAAACGACACTGTTTCAAGACACCAGTCCATAAAACTCTATAAAAATGCATTGCCTTTGTTCAATTTATTACAATACAATGTCTGGGAAAGACATTTTAGTAAAAAGCATATTCAGAAGTTTTACTCAACCAATGTCTACATGCAGCTGTCTAACTGCAAAGGTATGGAAAGATCTACAGCTTTTTCACTCAACGAATATATTTCCACCGATTATTTAGAAGTGAAAACAATGTTTGAGATTATCTTGTAAGGTATGGAGGCAAAGAAGTCAAAGATATGAACTTTAAAGACACTTTACTGATATGAATAGGCAGTGTATTTCGTTGCATGCCATTTTCCAATTTGATTTATCAAGCACACAATTTTAACTCATTAAAAATGTTTCAAACTTTGTTTGCTTATTGAAACCTGTTCTGAATAATATTTTGCATAGGAGGAACTTGTGCTTCTAAGCGTTTAGCCAAGTTGTTGATTCAATTTTACTCACACCATTTCATTGAGCAACTCATCGTCTTCTGCAGAAGCCCTAAGGTGCACTGTTATGTGTATGTGCTTCTGGGACTCCGATTAGACTAGACTGTAAACTATTCTTGGCCTCATGCCACTATTTATAGGTGAGTGCAAGCCCTGATGCCCACTATCCCCTTTGATGCTGTTTTGTTTTCCAGAGTGTGCACTGATATTCTGTGAAACAAGCATTCTCTCAGTGATTCTCAACTTTGGTGGGTGTGATGGCCAGCAAGATCTTAATAAATCACGTGCCAGATCCCAAGCCCTGTTTAAATTAGAACCTCCATCCCTGTTTATTAGGTTTCCTGACATTTTTATTTTGATAGATTCCTCAAATTCTTGTGTCACCCTGTATCCCTATTGTTGAACTGAGCTCTTTTAGCACCAAACACTACAGGAAATAGGTCACTTATTGTTGAAAATTAAAATACATGCACCATAATTTGTTAGTCTTAGCAAATTAGAATAGTTGCTTTAAAAATACACATATGTTCATTTATTAGTGCTAACAGGCAAGAGTAAGTGCTTTAAGCTATGTAGCAAAACAATGTTTACAACAAGAGATGATTGTTTATCTTTTATAATAACTATGGTTGGGCACCAGTTGTAATCATGTTTCATTGCATGTTTATCTAGAAATGGACCCATCTACTTCTGGGCTGCCAGTAACAAGGAAATGAAGATGCAGTCTGCCATTAGATGATGAAGGACTATGCTACTCTCTGAACTACTACTTAAATAAAAGGGACTCCAGTGACTATGACATCTCTCCTGCATCTGATAATGATCTGCTTACAATTTTTAATTGGGATTCAGACATTAATATTTTCACCAAATCTGACATCCCTTCTGATGTTTACAAAATGATAGGAAGACAAGGCATATTTAACAATATGATATCAGAAACAAACAGATATGCAGCACAGAAACTACGTAAAATGCCAGGCAAGAAAAGACCTTGAGTAGCCAATCAGGCTGACACTTCTGAGAAAAAAATATGAAAGTTTATTGGCAAAATGCTAATTATGAGGTAAAACATGGTCCCACAAATTTCACATTATTTTTCAAAGAATCCACTATACAAAAATAAAGTTATAAAAGCCACAATGCCTCATGATTGATTTCTTGCATTATTGTTTTGCTGACATTTTATTGGTGATGATGTCCTTAAAACATAAATTATAATACTCACAAAGTACAAGTGTCAGCTGAACATCTGCAGAGTAGCTTTCAAAATGCTCTAACCCCTGGAAGAGATGTGGTAATCGATGAATCTATGATTACTTGGAGAGGAAGACTGACTTTTAAGCCATATATCCCCAACAAACCTCAAAGTGTGATTAAAACTTTACAAAATTTGTACAGAGAAAGGCTACACTTTTGCCTTGCATATCTATCAAGGGAAAGATTATGAACTAGTAGGTGCAGGTCACACAGAGGCTACCACCATGAAAATGCGTGAGCCTTTTTTTTTGAAAAATATTGCATTCTTTATGCTGACAATTTTTATACAAATATTTCTCTGGTGCATAAGTTTTTAGATAAAAATATGCTTCTCTGTGGAACAATTCGTCCAAATAGAGCAGGCCTTCCCAAGGATATTGGGGGGAAAAAATTTTAAAATGTAGGAAATATGTAGAGTACAGAACAATAATGGAGTCAAAATTTTTAATTGGGTGGATGAAATGAGAGTTCTAATGATTTCAGTGGTTCCTATAATGATATTTTAGAGGGCACTGGGAAAAAGAACAGAAAAGAAAAATTTATAATGAAACCAAAGGCTGTGCTGGAGTACAACAAGATACGAAAAGGCATTGATCTCAATGACCAGATGTCTTTGTCTTATTCACCAGTGAGAAATGGGATGAAATGGTGGACAAAAGTTACAATGGAACTTCTACTAGGGAGCACTTCAAGGAGAAGAATGATATTTTAAATTTTCAAAGCATTCATTGCCTTACATCTATGTGGGTACGCTGCCTGTATCACTCCTCCATCAAGAAATAAAGCCCACACTTTGGGAAAAATTAAGGTACAAACACTGCATGTTGTGTTATGAAAAGATTTTCACCCAGAAAGTAAAAAAAAAAAAAACAGTAAACAACAAAACCAAGAAAATTAGAACCTTCTGCAATGACAGCTGAGGACAACTTAAAATGTGTATCAGCTGTTTCAATTAAAACACATGCAGGAATAACTTTTTAGGACTCATGTGTTTAAATGGTGGAAAGGGCATGTGAATAGGTATTTTTTATATTGTTTGTATAGCCTGTTAATGTTTTTTGCAAATAATTTAGTAGGGTAAAATGTGTTTTAAAAAATTCCAAAAGATGACAAAGCCAACAATGATGTTTTAAGATTCCAGCTGTTAAATAGTGAAAAGTTTATGTGAAAATGATTTTTTGCATAGTTTACTGTAAGGTATGTGTTTACCAAGTATAGCAGTACAGCGAAAATGTCCAGAAAAAAAGAAAATTGTTTTGGGGTCATTTTAGGCCCTAGCTGGCTACTACTGCAGCAGTTTATGCAATTATATGTCCCCTTTGCTACAGACAGCTCAGCAAGCACCTAAGTCATGAAGTGATGTCATGGAATTTGGGACACTAATAACACAAGCCACATATCAGTGAAGTTTTTGTCAGGCCACTGGTGGGCCGATACGCAGTACAGGTGAGATGTCAAATCCTCCACATGGAATGTTTAAAGCAGTTGCAAATGTAATGTAGTAACTTCTGTTCACAATAATCAAACAGTCATTTGAAGAATGGTGTTTCATAGATACACAAAAACATAAAGAGGTAATGGCATTATTGAAAAAAGTCTCAAAAGAACAGTTATAGAGCTGTCATTCAATTACTATTTTCACAACAAATGAAAAATTCCAGTATTTAGAAAACCTCTTTCAAATTCCATATTTTGTACAGAATTTTAATACCATCTCAATAAAACAGTTTGACATTTAGAGAGACAAGTGTACAATATGAGGCATCAATAACTTTATACAAAAAAGTTGTGTATGTTTTGACAAGCCCCAAAATGTACAGTAATCTCCCATGACCTGACAAAGGAATTTGAATGTGTGAACTCTATCGCATTATACTTCAGTATCTCATAAAGATACGGAATCAAAGGTACTACAGAGAGAAAGCAAAGGATAGTTTTAACATGTAATACATGAAATTAATTCTCATATTAGACAATGATTTTGCAAGAAGTCCTACAACATTTCATTCTAGTCTCAATATAGTTTCTTTCTGACATAAACTATTTACCCCTACTACTCAGTTCTGTTTGCCAGTCACAAATTTATGCTCATAGAAAATGAAATGATAAGTCAAATCCCCACAAATGTCACAGATACCACTGTTTTATCTGTGTGTATTTCATCTGAACACAGATGATGACTTAGAAACCTAGTTTACAAACTGCTGGTGAAAATCAAATGGCTTTCAAATAACTTACGAGCTGAAGGAAGCAGAATTTCTCAAATTCCTAGGGTTACCTTGAGAAATACATCTACAACAGTTCAAATGGTTCAAATGGCTCTGAGCACTATGGGACTTAACAGCTATGGTCATCAGTCCCCTAGAACTTAGAACTACTTAAACCTAACTAACCTAAGGACATCACACACATCCATGCCCGAGGCAGGATTCGAACCTGCGACCGTAGCAGTCGCGCGGTTGCGGACTGAGCGCCTAGAACCGCGAGACCACCGCGGCCGGCATCTACAACAGTCTTGCACACAATAATTACTTGACAAATAAACAGTTTGCCATTAGTCTGCTACCTTAATTGCTCAAAATAATGTTATTATTGTGTCCTGACCTGTTCTCTCCTGTCCTGTGCAACTGGCATGGACACAAAATCTGTAGTGTATCACACTTATTTTGGTCTTTCATAAAGTACAGAATTCTTTTTAGGGGAATGCAGGCAGTGCAACCAAAACATTGACATTAGAAAAAGCAGTTATTATAAACATGTTTAACACACAGCCCCAAGAATCGTATGACCTGGTCTTGATTACTGCTCAAGCATTTGGGATCCCCCACCAGATCAAATTAAATGAAGACATAGAAGCAATTCAGAGGCTTGATGCTAGGTTTGTTACCAGTATATCTGAAGAACATCTGACCATTGCAAAAATGCTCTGTGAACTCAACTTGGATCCCTGGAAGGAAGGCAATGTTCTTTTCATGAAACACCACTGATAAAGTTTAGAGAATCAGCTGACTACAGAACGATACTAACATAAGTTTCTAATAAGGACTTTGAAGACAATACAAGAGAAATTTGGGCTTGTACTCAGGCACATAAACAGTTGTTTTTCCATTGCACCATTTGTGTGCGGCAGAGGAAAAGGGACAATTAGCAGCAGTATGTTGAATTGTATGGTGGCTTGCAGAGCATGGAAGAAGATGTAGATAATTTTGAGATCAAAATATATTAACTGTTCCTTATCTTTCTGATTATGAATAGTTTATCTGTATCTATAATAATTTTGAATTATTTCTAGGATATCATTTTCAACAAACATACTATCAGGATTGGTTCCGGAACACGTTTCACGATAAGGAACTTTTCACTTGGTGGCCCTCCCATCTATTCCCTCATACACTTTTACCTGTTTCAGTTTTTTACTAATTGTAAAAAACACTGTGTACAAATATTGCACTTTGGTGTCCCTTTCACCTTGGCACCCCAAGCTGCTGCTACTAATTCTCTTATGTCCTTTATAGAAATCTTATAGGTGTGGTGGCATTGGCACCCCTCTCAGCTTGGCAATCCAAGTGACAGTTCATGTTGCTATTGTTACAATGTAAAGCCAAGCGCCAGCCAATTGCATGCTGACCAACCTCTCTCCAGGACAACAATTCGATGGCAGTGACCTCTATGCGAAGAAGATATAATGGCTGCACCGACTGGTAGTGGCCCAGTTCTACAGCAGCGTCAAGATTAGGCACTTCAAGACCAGGGACTTAGGAATTGTATATACTGAAGAGATTTCTTATTTGCATGTCTCCCTTTGCTTGAGACACTTCTGTGTCACTGACAAAGTTAAGTATTGTCATTGCTCATTTCATAATAAAACTCATTTATACAATTTGCTTGAACTGTTTGTCTAGCGATCCGAGAAGGCAGGCTTCCTAGACCCCACATATTCAAAGACTAGGCATGATTAAACATCTTTGGCCTTAAATCAGCCCTGTATACAGTAAGAGGATAAAAGAGAATTTCATATTTCCTGGTAACACATTAAATCTCCGTGCCCAAACTTTGTAGAATGTGGCCTAGAAAATCTGTTAAAGATTCAAAAGATGAAACTTACATAGCTAAGAATTAAAAGCATTAAATAAAAAACTACATGTCACCCTTGTACAGAAATGTTATTAGATAATAAGAGAATTTTTAAATGATTAAAGCAATATTTTTATTGCCTTTTACACTAGTATGCCAAAGTGGAATATTGCAACATCAATATATTGCAAAAAAATTACATAAATGTGGAGCAACAACATGCACATCATTTGCTTGGGGTGGCTAACTAGAGATTCACTTCTACAATGAAGAAACAGAACTCTGGTTTCAATCAATTTCTCATTCCGTGACTTCAACAGTACTTCTGTAGATTGGCTACTATTTTTCAAATATTAATCTCATATTTAATATGAATATTGACCTAAAAACAGGAGAGCAACCTGATTTAGGTTTTCTATTATTTCCCCAAATTACTTCAGGCAAATGCCAGGATGGTTCCTACCGTAAGGCCATGGCCAACAACACTATGTGATCAAAAGTATGTGGATACCCTCAAAAACATACATTTTTCACATTAGGTGTATTGTGCTGCCACCTACTGTCAGGTACTCCGTATCAGCAACCTCAGTACTCATTAGACATCACGAGAGTGCAGAATGGGGCACTCCGCGGAACTCACGGACTTTGAATGTGGTCAGGTGATTGGGTGTCACTTGTGTCACATCTGTACACGAGATTTCTACACTCCTAAACAGCCCTAGGTCCACTGTTTCTGATGTGATAATGAAGTGGAAACGTGGAGGGACACGTACAGCACAAAAGTGTACAGGCAGACCTCATCTGTAGACTGACAGAGACCGCTGACAGTTGAAGAGGGTTGTAATGTGTAATAGGCAGACATATATCCAGACCATCACACAGGAATTCCAAACTGCATCACGATCTGCTGCAAGTACTATGACAGTTAGATGCGAGGTGAGAAAACTTGGATTTCATAGTCAAGCGGCTGCTCATAAGTCACACATCACATTGGTAAATGCTAAACAACACTACACTTGGTGTGAGGAGCATACACATAGGACAATTGAACAGTGGAAAAACATTGTGTGGAGTAATTAATCACTGTACACAATGTGGGGATCCGATTGCAGGGTGTGGGTATGGCGAATGCCCAGTGAACGTCATCTGCCAGCATGTGTAGTGCCAACAGTAAAATTCGGAGACTGTGGTGTTAAGGTGTGGTCGTGTTTTTCATGGAGGGGGCTAGCACCCCTTGTTATTTTGCATGGCACTATCACAGCACAGGCCTACATTGATGTTTCAAGCACCTTCTTGCTTCCCACTGTAGAAGAGCAATTCAGGGATGGTGATTGCATCTTTCAACGTGATAGAGCACCTGTCCATAATGCACGGTCTGTGGCGGAGTGATTACATGACAATACCATCCCTGTAATGGACTGACCTGCACAGACTCCAGACCTGAATCCTTTAGGACACCTTTGGTATGTTTTGGGATGCCGACTTCGTGCCAGGCTTCACCGACTGACATTGATACATCTCTGCAGTGCAGCACTCTGTAAAGAATGGGCTACCATTCCCCAAGAAACCTTCCAGCACCTGATTGAACATATGCCTGCAAGAGTGGAAGCTGTCATCAGGGCTAAGGGTGGGCCAACACCATAATGAATTGGAGGGTGCCACAAACTTGTAAGTCACTTTCAGCCAGGTGTCAGGATAGTTTTGATCACATGGTGTACCTGTCGCATGCTTCTCATAGTAGACTTGTAAATATTTAAATGTCTGTATATGTGAATTAGTTTATGATGATGTTAAATTGTAAGAGCAAGACATATCCATATCCTTATAAATATCATCTACAGATGAATAAGACTATTACTATTACCACTACTTCCACTACTATTGGTACTATTACTACTACATATTTACATGGAGCTATACTCACTTAACCATCCTAATAACAATAGTGTGATCAACTTCAGGATTCACAGTTCCAGGTGATATTGGCTGCAGAAGATGTAGCATTCTGTCACAAGCATCGAGAAGAAATCTGCACATATAATGAAAATTAATCAGTAACGGAACAAGTAATGAGTCAATACAATACAGAATATAGTAAAAACTCTTATTAATACAATAACAGAACTTTTAACAATGCTTTAAATTAAAAGGTAAAAGATGTGTGTGTTCTTACACATATACACCCTTATAATTATCTGCTTCATTTATATTTACACCTATTGTTATATTTCAAGACCATTTAATCAGCATAGATGATAGATATAGGAGAAGAGTAAAGAGGAAAAAAGTACCATATATGCTGAAAGGATAACAAAGAAAGAAAATATTATTTTATCTTCTCTATGATATTTTCAAATTTCATTCTTCTTATACGACTCTAATCCACAAATTTCTTCAGATGTGAGAAAAGCAAAGAAAGAGGGTGCTAAATGTGGAAAATGTTGCTAAATTCAAATTACTCCATTTCTACGTCTTTATAAATAGGTATGTTGTGCCGATGAAAGTTTTTTTTCCTGTCTTCTCACGTATTTAGCATGAAAGGATTGCAACTGCAAAAAGTGATGTTTCTAATTCCACACTGATTATACATAATACAACATGTTGTTACACACAATATTAGCCAAGATCTGTGAATAAGTGTGCTCCATATATAAACCATCATATGTTAACCGTTTTAGTTAGTCCTACAACCAGAAGTAATTCTTGATGTAGCCATTCAGTGTCTATTTTGCCCAGCTGATGTTCTCATTGCTGAAATACAATCACAAGCACTTCATATAATTGCACTGACCCCAAAGACCTGCAGTTTTTTTGCAAATAAATATTATATACAGATGAAGTATTCTAAAGATTCTCCAGAGTAATTTTCATAATCCAATTCTATCAGGTTTGATGCTGAGCTTCACACAATAATTATGTGAACTAACATTTGTCAAGCTACATTCTGATCCAAGACAAAATGTGGGTTGTGATGTTCTTCTTATTTGGACCACATTTTATTTGCTAATTTTAACATATCATACTGAGATGCTGCAGTTAACAGCATAACTCAGTTTCTTAAGCAGCAATTCAGAATGATGTAGCAATGCGTATAAAGACATTTCCATGCTCTGAACACAGCAACCATAATGGACATACCATATAGCACTGAAATATGGCAGTGGGATGAGGGACTATGAATAAGCAGTGAGAATGAATCCTACACAGAGAATCCTTATGCTGTAGATCCACCAACACTTATGCATGAAGTGAAGAAGTTTCCTTTATCAAATATTAAAGGCCACCTTGGGCATATTAAACGTGTATATGGTGAGTAGTTTTACTGAGATGAAAAATGGGTTTTCAAAATTTTTCACAATTTTCCATTTTAATTGCCTTTCATATAACTTATGGTACTGCCTCTTTGGTAAGACAGTGGCTAAGCCTGGACTGGTGTAGTATCAGATGTTTTGCGTAACATCCACATTCAGTCCATGTGAACATTGTCCCATGATAGTACTGCTGAATAGGGATGCTATGTTGCACAATGCTGATGGAGGGACTCCAACTGAAGCACCTTCTGCCCACCAATAGGAGGACTTGGGATCGGTTACATGGGGCACACTGGATGGGTTGGTGAGAATGCATCGGTATTGAGGACGCTCTCTTGCCGTGACTGGATGTCACTAACACCTTTGGGGATGCAACACCTCTCAATATAACTGTCACAGCCTCCAGTTGCCATAGCGAGTTTGAGTAGTGTACCCCTTAGGCGTGGGCTTTTGAAAAAATAAAACCTCAACTGCTGATGGAATCAGTCTTTTCTTTCTAAGGTTTCCTCCTAACACAACTGGATGATCCACTTCCTGTTCATTTTACCATCCTTATCAAGTTCAACACGTACAAAGTGGCATCAGCTAAAGTGGGATTAGATCACCATTAGGTCTGGGAGAAAGGTTTCCTTTGCGGATTGTTGCCACTTTCATTTGATGGATACAAAGTGGGAAAGCCTGTTTGCCTGGTAGTTACCACATGTAACCTGGCAATGATAGAAAACTTTGACATCCAGTTTGCACTTGGAAGTGCATATAGTGCACTCCTTGTGTGTCAACGTGTGCGGAGCATACTGTCAATGCATTAAGCCGTAGATGTCCCCTTTGCTGAGTGGGTGTGCTCTTCAAGACCATGCTACACTGCTGTCACAATCTCCACGATGCTGTGGGCACAGTTTGGTGCATGCTGCCAACCACACTGCACTTCTGTAGCCATGCCATCTCTTTGCACTGCTGAGCATCCATGCTGCCTTGGCACTGCAAGCAAGAGGCTGCCACTGCCACCACCTTCATTATATTCATGCCCGGCACCACTGGTGCATCAACACTGCCACCTTTGCTGCTATCTTCATCAATATGGGATGTTAATGTAAGTATAGCTGCAATGCATCCTTACTTTTCTTCATCACCTGTGATGCAAGCTTCTGCCACGGGAACTCATCATGGCTTAATCTAGTACAGGTTACTGTTGAGACCCCTCTTTTGAAATGCTGTTGGTCTACAGAAATCTTGGTCCTAATATTGTAACCATGCCTGAGACACAATTGCGTACTTTGCCAGGGTGCCCAGAAATGGCTGCTGCTGCTGCTTCTAATGGTGAGGTAGATCATCGTGCACCCCTAAAAATGAAGCTTAATCAAATAGCACTTGACAAAGTACAGATACAGAGACAGCTTGATGAAGATTTACATGAGCCCCACCATGATATTCGGCATCTATGTGCTATCATTTGCGTGCCTAATGTTTCCAGTACTCTCCCTGCAGTTAATTTTGTACCTTCATTTTCTGGACCAAAAGGTGAAAATCTCACCAAATTCCTCCATGATGTAGGGCAAACAAGTTCCTGTCCTGATAGCTTTCTTCTAAATGTAACAAAATTAAAACTTTCTAGTGATGCACGCACGTATGTGGAGTCAGTTGATGCAGTGTGTGACAGTCACTTTTGACAAATGGGGTGTCAGTCATTACCGAGATTGGTTATCAACACTCTGACAGAAGTACGGAGAAGATTTTGAAGCATTTACTGATTGCATCAAACTGTATCTTGCTGCACATATGCCTTAGGAAAGAATCAAACAGGTAATGAAGTGCTACTCCAACGATTTATGTATTTATAAGGGGAATTAACCCGCAGTTTGGAGGTGAGGTAAAAGTAACCTCCACCACCTTTCTGCATGAAGTAATTTAATTAGCATTAATATGCAAAGAAGCAGGATGGGTCGTTTTGACCCCTGCACACAGTATTCAACTGCATCAAGTTTTTGTTAATAATACCAACTGCCAGAGGTGTCGAAAACCGAACCACACTGCAGAGTATTGTCATGCTCCTTGTTGCACAAAATGGCGCAAGATCGAGCATACATGTGACAAATGTCCACAATACAAGAGACAAAGTTTTCCATAGAGGGCTGCTCAAAAGTGGAGAAATGAGCGAGAGGCAGGCTCTGCCACCCACCCTTGCAGCCAGCCAAAACTATGAATCTAGTCAAGAAGGAAATGATTAACGAGGTGTCAAATTTAGTACTAGAAGGTGAGCTCAGAGGGGAGACTGTCCATATGTTAGTAGATACCGGAGCTCACATTAGTGTGTTATTTGTGTCACAACATGACAAGTGTGTGTGCGTTCAAGCTGCTGCAATATAGCATACGTGCCTTAGTTGAGGAGATGATACCATCTGGAACTTGTTTTGTTGACCTGCAAATCAATGAGAAAAAATATGGATTTGACATGGAGGTAGTGAGGAGACACAGACGAGATTTTGATATCATTTTAGGAACTGATTTCCTGCACTTTTTTCAGGCAGTGATAGATTACAAGACACAAACTATTCAATTCAGAGAGGCAACCCATTGAAACTTCCTGGCAGATTAAAACTGTGTGCCCGACCGAGACTCGAACTCGGGACCTTTGCCTTTCGCGGGCAAGTGCTCTACCAACTGAGCTACCGAAGCACGACTCACGCCCGGTACTCACAGCTTTACTTCTGCCAGTACCTCGTCTCCTACCTTCCAAACTTTACAGAAGCTCTCCTGCGAACCTTGCAGAACTAGCACTCCTGAAAGAAAGGATATTGCGGAGACATGGCTTAGCCACAGCCTGGGGGATGTTTCCAGAATGAGATTTTCACTCTGCAGCGGAGTGTGCGCTGATATGAAACTTCCTGGCAGATTAAAACTGTGTGCCCGACCGAGACTCGAACTCGGGACCTTTGCCTTTCGCGGGCAAGTGCTCTACCAACTGAGCTACCGAAGCACGACTCACGCCCGGTACTCACAGCTTTACTTCTGCCAGTACCTCGTCTCCTACCTTCCAAACTTTACAGAAGCTCTCCTGCGAACCTTGCAGAACTAGCACTCCTGAAAGAAAGGATATTGCGGAGACATGGCTTAGCCACAGCCTGGGGGATGTTTCCAGAATGAGATTTTCACTCTGCAGCGGAGTGTGCGCTGATATGAAACTTCCTGGCAGATTAAAACTGTGTGCCCGACCGAGACTCGAACTCGGGACCTTTGCCTTTCGCGGGCAAGTGCTCTACCAACTGAGCTACCGAAGCACGAATCACGCCCGGTACTCACAGCTTTACTTCTGCCAGTACCTCGTCTCCTACCTTCCAAACTTTACAGAAGCTCTCCTGCGAACCTTGCAGAACTAGCACTCCTGAAAGAAAGGATATTGCGGAGACATGGCTTAGCCACAGCCTGGGGGATGTTTCCAGAATGAGATTTTCACTCTGCAGCGGAGTGTGCGCTGATATGAAACTTCCTGGCAGATTAAAACTGTGTGCCCGACCGAGACTCGAACTCGGGACCTTTGCCTTTCGCGGGCAAGTGCTCTACCAACTGAGCTACCGAAGCACGACTCACGCCCGGTACTCACAGCTTTACTTCTGCCAGTACCTCGTCTCCTACCTTCCAAACTTTACAGAAGCTCTCCTGCGAACCTTGCAGAACTATCACTCCTGAAAGAAAGGATATTGCGGAGACATGGCTTAGCCACAGCCTGGGGGATGTTTCCAGAATGAGATTTTCACTCTGCAGCGGAGTGTGCGCTGATATATCAGCTAAGCCATGTCTCCGCAATATCCTTTCTTTCAGGAGTGCTAGTTCTGCAAGGTTCGCAGGAGAGCTTCTGTAAAGTTTGGAAGGTAGGAGACGAGGTACTGGCAGAAGTAAAGCTGTGAGTACCGGGCGTGAGTCGTGCTTCGGTAGCTCAGTTGGTAGAGCACTTGCCCGCGAAAGGCAAAGGTCCCGAGTTCGAGTCTCGGTCGGGCACACAGTTTTAATCTGCCAGGAAGTTTCATATCAGCGCACACTCCGCTGCAGAGTGAAAATCTCATTCTGGAAACATCCCCCAGGCTGTGGCTAAGCCATGTCTCCGCAATATCCTTTCTTTCAGGAGTGCTAGTTCTGCAAGGTTCGCAGGAGAGCTTCTGTAAAGTTTGGAAGGTAGGAGATGAGGTACTGGCAGAAGTAAAGCTGTGAGTACCGGGCGCGAGTCGTGCTTCGGTAGCTCAGTTGGTAGAGCACTTGCCCGCGAAAGGCAAAGGTCCCGAGTTCGAGTCTCGGTCGGGCACACAGTTTTAATCTGCCAGGAAGTTTCATATCAGCGCACACTCCGCTGCAGAGTGAAAATCTCATTCTGGAAACATCCCCCAGGCTGTGGCTAAGCCATGTCTCCGCAATATCCTTTCTTTCAGGAGTGCTAGTTCTGCAAGGTTCGCAGGAGAGCTTCTGTAAAGTTTGGAAGGTAGGAGACGAGGTACTGGCAGAAGTAAAGCTGTGAGTACCGGGCGTGAGTCGTGCTTCGGTAGCTCAGTTGGTAGAGCACTTGCCCGCGAAAGGCAAAGGTCCCGAGTTCGAGTCTCGGTCGGGCACACAGTTTTAATCTGCCAGGAAGTTCCATATCAGCGCACACTCCGCTGCAGAGTGAAAATCTCATTCTGGAAACATCCCCCAGGCTGTGGCTAAGCCATGTCTCCGCAATATCCTTTCTTTCAGGAGTGCTAGTTCTGCAAGGTTCGCAGGAGAGCTTCTGTAAAGTTTGGAAGGTAGGAGACGAGGTACTGGCAGAAGTAAAGCTGTGAGTACCGGGCGTGAGTCGTGCTTCGGTAGCTCAGTTGGTAGAGCACTTGCCCGCGAAAGGCAAAGGTCCCGAGTTCGAGTCTCGGTCGGGCACACAGTTTTAACCTGCCAGGAAGTTTCATATCAGCGCACACTCCGCTGCAGAGTGAAAATCTCATTCTGGAAACATCCCCCAGGCTGTGGCTAAGCCATGTCTCCGCAATATCCTTTCTTTCAGGAGTGCTAGTTCTGCAAGGTTCGCAGGAGAGCTTCTGTAAAGTTTGGAAGGTAGGAGACGAGGTACTGGCAGAAGTAAAGCTGTGAGTACCGGGCGTGATTCGTGCTTCGGTAGCTCAGTTGGTAGAGCACTTGCCCGCGAAAGGCAAAGGTCCCGAGTTCGAGTCTCGGTCGGGCACACAGTTTTAATCTGCCAGGAAGTTTCATATCAGCGCACACTCCGCTGCAGAGTGAAAATCTCATTCTGGAAACATCCCCCAGGCTGTGGCTAAGCCATGTCTCCGCAATATCCTTTCTTTCAGGAGTGCTAGTTCTGCAAGGTTCGCAGGAGAGCTTCTGTAAAGTTTGGAAGGTAGGAGACGAGGTACTGGCAGAAGTAAAGCTGTGAGTACCGGGCGTGAGTCGTGCTTCGGTAGCTCAGTTGGTAGAGCACTTGCCCGCGAAAGGCAAAGGTCCCGAGTTCGAGTCTCGGTCGGGCACACAGTTTTAATCTGCCAGGAAGTTTCATATCAGCGCACACTCCGCTGCAGAGTGAAAATCTCATTCTGGAAACATCCCCCAGGCTGTGGCTAAGCCATGTCTCCGCAATATCCTTTCTTTCAGGAGTGCTAGTTCTGCAAGGTTCGCAGGAGAGCTTCTGTAAAGTTTGGAAGGTAGGAGACGAGGTACTGGCAGAAGTAAAGCTGTGAGTACCGGGCGTGAGTCGTGCTTCGGTAGCTCAGTTGGTAGAGCACTTGCCCGCGAAAGGCAAAGGTCCCGAGTTCGAGTCTCGGTCGGGCACACAGTTTTAATCTGCCAGGAAGTTTCATATCAGCGCACACTCCGCTGCAGAGTGAAAATCTCATTCTGGAAACATCCCCCAGGCTGTGGCTAAGCCATGTCTCCGCAATATCCTTTCTTTCAGGAGTGCTAGTTCTGCAAGGTTCGCAGGAGAGCTTCTGTAAAGTTTGGAAGGTAGGAGACGAGGTACTGGCAGAAGTAAAGCTGTGAGTACCGGGCGTGAGTCGTGCTTCGGTAGCTCAGTTGGTAGAGCACTTGCCCGCGAAAGGCAAAGGTCCCGAGTTCGAGTCTCGGTCGGGCACACAGTTTTAATCTGCCAGGAAGTTTCATATCAGCGCACACTCCGCTGCAGAGTGAAAATCTCATTCTGGAAACATCCCCCAGGCTGTGGCTAAGCCATGTCTCCGCAATATCCTTTCTTTCAGGAGTGCTAGTTCTGCAAGGTTCGCAGGAGAGCTTCTGTAAAGTTTGGAAGGTAGGAGACGAGGTACTGGCAGAAGTAAAGCTGTGAGTACCGGGCGTGAGTCGTGCTTCGGTAGCTCAGTTGGTAGAGCACTTGCCCGCGAAAGGCAAAGGTCCCGAGTTCGAGTCTCGGTCGGGCACACAGTTTTAATCTGCCAGGAAGTTTCATATCAGCGCACACTCCGCTGCAGAGTGAAAATCTCATTCTGGAAACATCCCCCAGGCTGTGGCTAAGCCATGTCTCCGCAATATCCTTTCTTTCAGGAGTGCTAGTTCTGCAAGGTTCGCAGGAGAGCTTCTGTAAAGTTTGGAAGGTAGGAGACGAGGTACTGGCAGAAGTAAAGCTGTGAGTACCGGGCGTGAGTCGTGCTTCGGTAGCTCAGTTGGTAGAGCACTTGCCCGCGAAAGGCAAAGGTCCCGAGTTCGAGTCTCGGTCGGGCACACAGTTTTAACCTGCCAGGAAGTTTCATATCAGCGCACACTCCGCTGCAGAGTGAAAATCTCATTCTGGAAACATCCCCCAGGCTGTGGCTAAGCCATGTCTCCGCAATATCCTTTCTTTCAGGAGTGCTAGTTCTGCAAGGTTCGCAGGAGAGCTTCTGTAAAGTTTGGAAGGTAGGAGACGAGGTACTGGCAGAAGTAAAGCTGTGAGTACCGGGCGTGAGTCGTGCTTCGGTAGCTCAGTTGGTAGAGCACTTGCCCGCGAAAGGCAAAGGTCCCGAGTTCGAGTCTCGGTCGGGCACACAGTTTTAATCTGCCAGGAAGTTTCATATCAGCGCACACTCCGCTGCAGAGTGGAAATCTCATTCTGGAAACATCCCCCAGGCTGTGGCTAAGCCATGTCTCCGCAATATCCTTTCTTTCAGGAGTGCTAGTTCTGCAAGGTTCGCAGGAGAGCTTCTGTAAAGTTTGGAAGGTAGGAGACGAGGTACTGGCAGAAGTAAAGCTGTGAGTACCGGGCGTGAGTCGTGCTTCGGTAGCTCAGTTGGTAGAGCACTTGCCCGCGAAAGGCAAAGGTCCCGAGTTTGAGTCTCGGTCGGGCACACAGTTTTAATCTGCCAGGAAGTTTCATATCAGCGCACACTCCGCTGCAGAGTGAAAATCTCATTCTGGAAACATCCCCCAGGCTGCGGCTAAGCCATGTCTCCGCAATATCCTTTCTTTCAGGAGTGCTAGTTCTGCAAGGTTCGCAGGAGAGCTTCTGTAAAGTTTGGAAGGTAGGAGACGAGGTACTGGCAGAAGTAAAGCTGTGAGTACCGGGCGTGAGTCGTGCTTCGGTAGCTCAGTTGGTAGAGCACTTGCCCGCGAAAGGCAAAGGTCCCGAGTTCGAGTCTCGGTCGGGCACACAGTTTTAATCTGCCAGGAAGTTTCATATCAGCGCACACTCCGCTGCAGAGTGAAAATCTCATTCTGGAAACATCCCCCAGGCTGTGGCTAAGCCACGTCTCCGCAATATCCTTTCTTTCAGGAGTGCTAGTTCTGCAAGGTTCGCAGGAGAGCTTCTGTAAAGTTTGGAAGGTAGGAGACGAGGTCCTGGCAGAAGTAAAGCTGTGAGTACCGGGCGTGAGTCGTGCTTCGGTAGCTCAGTTGGTAGAGCACTTGCCCGCGAAAGGCAAAGGTCCCGAGTTCGAGTCTCGGTCGGGCACACAGATTTAATCTGCCAGGAAGTTTCATATCAGCGCACACTCCGCTGCAGAGTGAAAATCTCATTCTGGAAAGATCCCCCAGGCTGTGGTTAAGCCATGTCTCCGCAATATCCTTTCTTTCAGGAGTGCTAGTTCTGCAAGGTTCGCAGGAGAGCTTCTGTAAAGTTTGGAAGGTAGGAGACGAGGTACTGGCAGAAGTAAAGCTGTGAGTACCGGGCGTGAGTCGTGCTTCGGTAGCTCAGTTGGTAGAGCACTTGCCCGCGAAAGGCAAAGGTCCCGAGTTCGAGTCTCGGTCGGGCACACAGTTTTAATCTGCCAGGAAGTTTCATATCAGCGCACACTCCGCTGCAGAGTGGAAATCTCATTCTGGAAACATCCCCCAGGCTGTGGCTAAGCCATGTCTCCGCAATATCCTTTCTTTCAGGAGTGCTAGTTCTGCAAGGTTCGCAGGAGAGCTTCTGTAAAGTTTGGAAGGTAGGAGACGAGGTACTGGCAGAAGTAAAGCTGTGAGTACCGGGCGTGAGTCGTGCTTCGGTAGCTCAGTTGGTAGAGCACTTGCCCGCGAAAGGCAAAGGTCCCGAGTTCGAGTCTCGGTCGGGCACACAGTTTTAATCTGCCAGGAAGTTTCATATCAGCGCACACTCCGCTGCAGAGTGAAAATCTCATTCTGGAAACATCCCCCAGGCTGTGGCTAAGCCATGTCTCCGCAATATCCTTTCTTTCAGGAGTGCTAGTTCTGCAAGGTTCGCAGGAGAGCTTCTGTAAAGTTTGGAAGGTAGGAGACGAGGTACTGGCAGAAGTAAAGCTGTGAGTACCGGGCGTGAGTCGTGCTTCGGTAGCTCAGTTGGTAGAGCACTTGCCCGCGAAAGGCAAAGGTCCCGAGTTCGAGTCTCGGTCGGGCACACAGTTTTAATCTGCCAGGAAGTTTCATATCAGCGCACA
Organism: Schistocerca americana; assembly: GCF_021461395.2. NCBI lineage: Eukaryota > Metazoa > Arthropoda > Insecta > Orthoptera > Acrididae > Schistocerca > Schistocerca americana. The sequence continues at coordinate 468,330,706 of NC_060130.1, forward strand.
CTCCGCTGCAGAGTGAAAATCTCATTCTGGAAACATCCCCCAGGCTGTGGCTAAGCCATGTCTCCGCAATATCCTTTCTTTCAGGAGTGCTAGTTCTGCAAGGTTCGCAGGAGAGCTTCTGTAAAGTTTGGAAGGTAGGAGACGAGGTACTGCCAGAAGTAAAGCTGTGAGTACCGGGCGTGAGTCGTGCTTCGGTAGCTCAGTTGGTAGAGCACTTCACCCGCGAAAGGCAAAGGTCCCGAGTTCGAGTCTCGGTCGGGCACACAGTTTTAATCTGCCAGGAAGTTTCATATCAGCGCACACTCCGCTGCAGAGGGAAAATCTCATTCTGGAAACATCCCCCAGGCTGTGGCTAAGCCATGTCTCCGCAATATCCTTTCTTTCAGGAGTGCTAGTTCTGCAAGGTTCGCAGGAGAGCTTCTGTAAAGTTTGGAAGGTAGGAGACGAGGTACTGGCAGAAGTAAAGCTGTGAGTACCGGGCGTGAGTCGTGCTTCGGTAGCTCAGTTGGTAGAGCACTTGCCCGCGAAAGGCAAAGGTCCCGAGTTCGAGTCTCGGTCGGGCACACAGTTTTAATCTGCCAGGAAGTTTCATATCAGCGCACACTCCGCTGCAGAGTGAAAATCTCATTCTGGAAACATCCCCCAGGCTGTGGCTAAGTCATGTCTCCGCAATATCCTTTCTTTCAGGAGTGCTAGTTCTGCAAGGTTCGCAGGAGAGCTTCTGTAAAGTTTGGAAGGTAGGAGACGAGGTACTGGCAGAAGTAAAGCTGTGAGTACCGGGCGTGAGTCGTGCTTCGGTAGCTCAGTTGGTAGAGCACTTGCCCGCGAAAGGCAAAGGTCCCGAGTTCGAGTCTCGGTCGGGCACACAGTTTTAATCTGCCAGGAAGTTTCATATCAGCGCACACTCCGCTGCAGAGTGAAAATCTCATTCTGGAAACATCCCCCAGGCTGTGGCTAAGCCATGTCTCCGCAGTATCCTTTCTTTCAGGAGTGCTAGTTCTGCAAGGTTCGCAGGAGAGCTTCTGTAAAGTTTGGAAGGTAGGAGACGAGGTACTGGCAGAAGTAAAGCTGTGAGTACCGGGCGTGAGTCGTGCTTAGGTAGCTCAGTCGGTAGAGCACTTGCCCGCGAAAGGCAAAGGTCCCGAGTTCGAGTCTCGGTCGGGCACACAGTTTTAATCTGCCAGGAAGTTTCATATCAGCGCACACTCCGCTGCAGAGTGAAAATCTCATTCTGGAAACATCCCCCAGGCTGTGGCTAAGCCATGTCTCCGCAATATCCTTTCTTTCAGGAGTGCTAGTTCTGCAAGGTTCGCAGGAGAGCTTCTGTAAAGTTTGGAAGGCAGGAGACGAGGTACTGGCAGAAGTAAAGCTGTGAGTACCGGGCGTGAGTCGTGCTTCGGTAGCTCAGTTGGTAGAGCACTTGCCCGCGAAAGGCAAAGGTCCCGAGTTCGAGTCTCGGTCGGGCACACAGTTTTAATCTGCCAGGAAGTTTCATATCAGCGCACACTCCGCTGCAGAGTGAAAATCTCATTCTGGAAACATCCCCCAGGCTGTGGCTAAGCCATGTCTCCGCAATATCCTTTCTTTCAGGAGTGCTAGTTCTGCAAGGTTCGCAGGAGAGCTTCTGTAAAGTTTGGAAGGTAGGAGACGAGGTACTGGCAGAAGTAAAGCTGTGAGTACCGGGCGTGAGTCGTGCTTCGGTAGCTCAGTTGGTAGAGCACTTGCCCGCGAAAGGCAAAGGTCCCGAGTTCGAGTCTCGGTCGGGCACACAGTTTTAATCTGCCAGGAAGTTTCATATCAGCGCACACTCCGCTGCAGAGTGAAAATCTCATTCTGGAAACATCCCCCAGGCTGTGGCTAAGCCATGTCTCCGCAATATCCTTTCTTTCAGGAGTGCTAGTTCTGCAAGGTTCGCAGGAGAGCTTCTGTAAAGTTTGGAAGGTAGGAGACGAGGTACTGGCAGAAGTAAAGCTGTGAGTACCGGGCGTGAGTCGTGCTTCGGTAGCTCAGTTGGTAGAGCACTTGCCCGCGAAAGGCAAAGGTCCCGAGTTCGAGTCTCGGTCGGGCACACAGTTTTAATCTGCCAGGAAGTTTCATATCAGCGCACACTCCGCTGCAGAGTGAAAATCTCATTCTGGAAACATCCCCCAGGCTGTGGCTAAGCCATGTCTCCGCAATATCCTTTCTTTCAGGAGTGCTAGTTCTGCAAGGTTCGCAGGAGAGCTTCTGTAAAGTTTGGAAGGTAGGAGACGAGGTACTGGCAGAAGTAAAGCTGTGAGTACCGGGCGTGAGTCGTGCTTCGGTAGCTCAGTTGGTAGAGCACTTGCCCGCGAAAGGCAAAGGTCCCGAGTTCGAGTCTCGGTCGGGCACACAGTTTTAATCTGCCAGGAAGTTTCATATCAGCGCACACTCCGCTGCAGAGTGAAAATCTCATTCTGGAAACATCCCCCAGGCTGTGGCTAAGCCATGTCTCCGCAATATCCTTTCTTTCAGGAGTGCTAGTTCTGCAAGGTTCGCAGGAGAGCTTCTGTAAAGTTTGGAAGGTAGGAGACGAGGTACTGGCAGAAGTAAAGCTGTGAGTACCGGGCGTGAGTCGTGCTTCGGTAGCTCAGTTGGTAGAGCACTTGCCCGCGAAAGGCAAAGGTCCCGAGATCGAGTCTCGGTCGGGCACACAGTTTTAATCTGCCAGGAAGTTTCATATCAGCGCACACTCCGCTGCAGAGTGAAAATCTCATTCTGGAAACATCCCCCAGGCTGTGGCTAAGCCATGTCTCCGCAATATCCTTTCTTTCAGGAGTGCTAGTTCTGCAAGGTTCGCAGGAGAGCTTCTGTAAAGTTTGGAAGGTAGGAGACGAGGTACTGGCAGAAGTAAAGCTGTGAGTACCGGGCGTGAGTCGTGCTTCGGTAGCTCAGTTGGTAGAGCACTTGCCCGCGAAAGGCAAAGGTCCCGAGTTCGAGTCTCGGTCGGGCACACAGTTTTAATCTGCCAGGAAGTTTCATATCAGCGCACACTCCGCTGCAGAGTGAAAATCTCATTCTGGAAACATCCCCCAGGCTGCGGCTAAGCCATGTCTCCGCAATATCCTTTCTTTCAGGAGTGCTAGTTCTGCAAGGTTCGCAGGAGAGCTTCTGTAAAGTTTGGAAGGTAGGAGACGAGGTACTGGCAGAAGTAAAGCTGTGAGTACCGGGCGTGAGTCGTGCTTCGGTAGCTCAGTTGGTAGAGCACTTGCCCGCGAAAGGCAAAGGTCCCGAGTTCGAGTCTCGGTCGGGCACACAGTTTTAATCTGCCAGGAAGTTTCATATCAGCGCACACTCCGCTGCAGAGTGAAAATCTCATTCTGGAAACATCCCCCAGGCTGTGGCTAAGCCATGTCTCCGCAATATCCTTTCTTTCAGGAGTGCTAGTTCTGCAAGGTTCGCAGGAGAGCTTCTGTAAAGTTTGGAAGGTAGGAGACGAGGTACTGGCAGAAGTAAAGCTGTGAGTACCGGGCGTGAGTCGTGCTTCGGTAGCTCAGTTGGTAGAGCACTTGCCCGCGAAAGGCAAAGGTCCCGAGTTCGAGTCTCGGTCGGGCACACAGTTTTAATCTGCCAGGATGTTTCATATCAGCGCACACTCCGCTGCAGAGTGAAAATCTCATTCTGGAAACATCCCCCAGGCTGTGGCTAAGCCATGTCTCCGCAATATCCTTTCTTTCAGGAGTGCTAGTTCTGCAAGGTTCGCAGGAGAGCTTCTGTAAAGTTTGGAAGGTAGGAGACGAGGTACTGGCAGAAGTAAAGCTGTGAGTACCGGGCGTGAGTCGTGCTTCGGTAGCTCAGTTGGTAGAGCACTTGCCCGCGAAAGGCAAAGGTCCCGAGTTCGAGTCTCGGTCGGGCACACAGTTTTAATCTGCCAGGAAGTTTCATATCAGCGCACACTCCGCTGCAGAGTGAAAATCTCATTCTGGAAACATCCCCCAGGCTGTGGCTAAGCCATGTCTCCGCAATATCCTTTCTTTCAGGAGTGCTAGTTCTGCAAGGTTCGCAGGAGAGCTTCTGTAAAGTTTGGAAGGTAGGAGACGAGGTACTGGCAGAAGTAAAGCTGTGAGTACCGGGCGTGAGTCGTGCTTCGGTAGCTCAGTTGGTAGAGCACTTGCCCGCGAAAGGCAAAGGTCCCGAGTTCGAGTCTCGGTCGGGCACACAGTTTTAATCTGCCAGGAAGTTTCATATCAGCGCACACTCCGCTGCAGAGTGAAAATCTCATTCTGGAAACATCCCCCAGGCTGTGGCTAAGCCATGTCTCCGCAATATCCTTTCTTTCAGGAGTGCTAGTTCTGCAAGGTTCGCAGGAGAGCTTCTGTAAAGTTTGGAAGGTAGGAGACGAGGTACTGGCAGAAGTAAAGCTGTGAGTACCGGGCGTGAGTCGTGCTTCGGTAGCTCAGTTGGTAGAGCACTTGCCCGCGAAAGGCAAAGGTCCCGAGTTCGAGTCTCGGTCGGGCACACAGTTTTAATCTGCCAGGAAGTTTCATATCAGCGCACACTCCGCTGCAGAGTGAAAATCTCATTCTGGAAACATCCCCCAGGCTGTGGCTAAGCCATGTCTCCGCAATATCCTTTCTTTCAGGAGTGCTAGTTCTGCAAGGTTCGCAGGAGAGCTTCTGTAAAGTTTGGAAGGTAGGAGACGAGGTACTGGCAGAAGTAAAGCTGTGAGTACCGGGCGTGAGTCGTGCTTCGGTAGCTCAGTTGGTAGAGCACTTGCCCGCGAAAGGCAAAGGTCCCGAGTTCGAGTCTCGGTCGGGCACACAGTTTTAATCTGCCAGGAAGTTTCATATCAGCGCACACTCCGCTGCAGAGTGAAAATCTCATTCTGGAAACATCCCCCAGGCTGTGGCTAAGCCATGTCTCCACAATATCCTTTCTTTCAGGAGTGCTAGTACTGCAAGGTTCGCAGGAGAGCTTCTGTAAAGTTTGGAAGGTAGGAGACGAGGTACTGGCAGAAGTAAAGCTGTGAGTACCGGGCGTGAGTCGTGCTTCGGTAGCTCAGTTGGTAGAGCACTTGCCCGCGAAAGGCAAAGGTCCCGAGTTCGAGTCTCGGTCGGGCACACAGTTTTAATCTGCCAGGAAGTTTCATATCAGCGCACACTCCGCTGCAGAGTGAAAATCTCATTCTGGAAACATCCCCCAGGCTGTGGCTAAGCCATGTCTCCGCAATATCCTTTCTTTCAGGAGTGCTAGTTCTGCAAGGTTCGCAGGAGAGCTTCTGTAAAGTTTGGAAGGTAGGAGACGAGGTACTGGCAGAAGTAAAGCTGTGAGTACCGGGCGTGAGTCGTGCTTCGGTAGCTCAGTTGGTAGAGCACTTGCCCACGAAAGGCAAAGGTCCCGAGTTCGAGTCTCGGTCGGGCACACAGTTTTAATCTGCCAGGAAGTTTCATATCAGCGCACACTCTGCTGCAGAGTGAAAATCTCATTCTGGAAACATCCCCCAGGCTGTGGCTAAGCCATGTCTCCGCAATATCCTTTCTTTCAGGAGTGCTGGTTCTGCAAGGTTCGCAGGAGAGCTTCTGTAAAGTTTGGAAGGTAGGAGACGAGGTACTGGCAGAAGTAAAGCTGTGAGTACCGGGCGTGAGTCGTGCTTCGGTAGCTCAGTTGGTAGAGCACTTGCCCGCGAAAGGCAAAGGTCCCGAGTTCGAGTCTCGGTCGGGCACACAGTTTTAATCTGCCAGGAAGTTTCATATCAGCGCACACTCCGCTGCAGAGTGAAAATCTCATTCTGGAAACATCCCCCAGGCTGTGGCTAAGCCATGTCTCCGCAATATCCTTTCTTTCAGGAGTGCTAGTTCTGCAAGGTTCGCAGGAGAGCTTCTGTAAAGTTTGGAAGGTAGGAGACGAGGTACTGGCAGAAGTAAAGCTGTGAGTACCGGGCGTGAGTCGTGCTTCGGTAGCTCAGTTGGTAGAGCACTTGCCCGCGAAAGGCAAAGGTCCCGAGTTCGAGTCTCGGTCGGGCACACAGTTTTAATCTGCCAGGAAGTTTCATATCAGCGCACACTCCGCTGCAGAGTGAAAATCTCATTCTGGAAACATCCCCCAGGCTGTGGCTAAGCCATGTCTCCGCAATATCCTTTCTTTCAGGAGTGCTAGTTCTGCAAGGTTCGCAGGAGAGCTTCTGTAAAGTTTGGAAGGTAGGAGACGAGGTACTGGCAGAAGTAAAGCTGTGAGTACCGGGCGTGAGTCGTGCTTCGGTAGCTCAGTTGGTAGAGCACTTGCCCGCGAAAGGCAAAGGTCCCGAGTTCGAGTCTCGGTCGGGCACACAGTTTTAATCTGCCAGGAAGTTTCATATCAGCGCACACTCCGCTGCAGAGTGGAAATCTCATTCTGGAAACATCCCCCAGGCTGTGGCTAAGCCATGTCTCCGCAATATCCTTTCTTTCAGGAGTGCTAGTTCTGCAAGGTTCGCAGGAGAGCTTCTGTAAAGTTTGGAAGGTAGGAGACGAGGTACTGGCAGAAGTAAAGCTGTGAGTACCGGGCGTGAGTCGTGCTTCGGTAGCTCAGTTGGTAGAGCACTTGCCCGCGAAAGGCAAAGGTCCCGAGTTCGAGTCTCGGTCGGGCACACAGTTTTAATCTGCCAGGAAGTTTCATATCAGCGCACACTCCGCTGCAGAGTGAAAATCTCATTCAGGCAACCCATTGTTTTGGCAGTCAGCACATGCCTCAATCATGAGGAGCTTGTGGTGCCAGGCCTCTTCCACAATCTTCAATAGAACCGCATACATGGGCATTAAACACTAACACCCCTGTCAGAATCAGCAGTGGTATGGGAAAAGTTCTCTGGGTACATGTGAAAACTCGAATATCGCTGAGATCGTACTTTCTAGTCAATCTGCTCAGCCAGAATGACATTCTTGGCTGGTTGCAAATCCAATTTAAGAGAAGCATAAGTAAACCAGAAGTTTTAGGAAAAAAATTTAGAATACCAGTTTGAGTTAATGATTTCAGTCAATGAGATATGGAGATTCCATGTGGAATGATACTGGCAGGTGGAGAAGAGGTTATACAAACAGAAGTTCACTTTGAATAATAGTTTAAGCAAAGTAAGAGGAAGAAGTCGCCCGTGAGAAAGGTTTATGTAATTATGCCTGTGTTAAGGAATCAGTAGCAAGAGAAGTTGGCACATTTGCCTAAGTCAGATCAGAATCTTTTGTACCCATTCCTGGAGGAATATGTGTGGCTATTCGAGGAAAGACAGTATTTGTCGGCAACTGACCTCGAACAGCACAAAATTCCCATGGAATAGCTCAGAAATCGCATAGATTATCATATCATCTACAATCTGTTGTTGAAGAAACTATTCAACAGCAGCTCGCTGCAGTGATAATTCAACTCCTCTGCAAGCACATGGTCATCACCTGTAGTCGTGATCCCAAAAGAAAATCATTAAATGGAGAGAAATTCTATTGTCTATGTGTTGATATGAGAGTGGTAAACAAAGTCACTACATCTGACACTTGTCTACTATCCTGTATTGACAAAACATTTGACCGATTAGGGAAATGTAAGTATTTTAGCAATCTTGGCATGCTCTCTGGGTACCACAAAACTTCTATTGCACCGCCAGATCAACCCAAAACTGCTTTTGTGGCTCCTATTGGACTAGATGAGTTTCTCCACATGCCTTTTAGTCTAATGAATGGGTCTGTAACTTTTCACAGGTTCGATGACTTACTATTAAGAGGTTTGGAGCCTACTATGTGTCTCATGTGTCTCAGTGGTAGAATAACTTTTTCAAGAACAGTTGAGGAAGACACAGAAAGATTAAGGAGTGTGCTGTCTAGGTTGCAAAATACACACCTAAGTTTGAAGAGAGAGAAGTGTTCATTTGCTAAGTCACAAATCCAGTATCTGGGACATATTATTATTGCAGCTGGAGTTAAGACAGACCTTAGGTTGATAGAAGCTGTAGACAATTTTCTAGTACTTACAAATGTTAAAGAGTTACAATCATTTCTGGGACTAGCAAATTACTATCATCATTTTATGGAGGATTATGCTATATAGGCAAGTCATTGATGAAGTTGTTAAAGAAAGAAGGGCACTGAATTTGTGTAGACAGAGGAATGTGACACAGATTTGAGAAAAATTAAGGACGTTTCAACAAGTTCACCTTTGTTAACCAACCCAGATTTTGAAAAACCATTTATTCTTTCCACAGATGCATCTGATTATGCTGTGGCCACAGTTCTTTCTCAGGAATACAGTAGTGTGGGAAGGCCTATGGTTACACCTCTTGGCAGGTGAATTCATATGAGATTAATTATAGCACCACTGATAACGAGCTTTTAGATCTTATGTTTGGAGTTAATTATTTTAAATTCTACCTCTATGGACACAAGTTCACTGTGGTCACTGACCATGATGCCCTTGTATGGATACTAAGTTTAAAGGACCCCAGTAGTAACATTATACGGCACAAACCTGGCGATCTCCACCACAATGCAGATGGATTAAGCTGCAAAGTCAGAACTGTTCCAAGACAGATGATGTTTCAAAAGAGGAGCTGAAGTAAGCACAATAGAGAGATGTAGAATGTCACCAGCATGCATCCTACCTGGAGTTTGTCACTGAAGAAGGTATTCTATATCGCAAGACTCTCTTGGGTAACATAATGCTAATACCTAAAGAAGTAGAGCAGCACATTATGGCACAATTTCATGAAATTTTTCAAGCCAGACATAATGGGTAGTGTGCCACAAATGCTAGGACAGCCTCCCACTTTTGATGGAAGAGCAGACAAGCAGATGTATGGAAATATATTCAAAATTTTTTATCTTGTGCACCTGGAGCACCCCCTCCAAGGAACAAAATCCCCTTACAGACACTCTCAGAAGCTACAAAACCATTTCAAACCATTGTGTTAGACATTGTTGGTCCCTTTCCACAAAATGCCCAAAGTAATAAGTACATCTTGTCTATTTTTGATAATTTTTCTTGGTACTTAATTCTAGTACCATTCACAGATATGACCGCTGAAACAGTCACTTATATCTTTGTCAGTCACTTTGTTCTTCAGTCTGGAAGGTGCAACACTATATTAACTGATCAAGGTTCCAAATTTATGTCTGCTCTATTTGTATTAGTGTTTAAACTGTTAAGAACCAAGATACAGTGCATAACGCCCTTTCATCCACAGGCTAATGGTCACCTTGAATGTGTCAATGTGTCAATAAGATGACTGTTTGAATGCTGTCTTATTACATGGGAAGGGCTTATATAGGCTGGGATAAATATGTTGCTTATGTCATTTGGCGTATAGCAGCTGTATGAATGAATCAACTGGGTATACACCCTCCGAGGCATTCTATGGAAGGTCCACGAACTCCTTGTCTGAACACAATAATCTCCCACATGAAGTAAATATGAGTGAAGTAAAAGGATTAGCCTGCCATCATAAGTCAATTTGAAAACAATCAGAACAATGAAAAAACTACTCAAAGACAGTTGCAGCATAGTAACAAAGGGTCTACACTTTTCCAGTATAAAACTGGTGATCTTATGCTGCTCCAAAATCCAGGAGTAAGAAAGGGAGGAACTAAGAAGTTCACTCCTCAGTATGAGGGCCCTTACCCTGTTTCATGGGTGACTCCCCCATAAATGTGGAGATCCAGTTGTCTGATCGTACTGTGTTAGTGCATTTTGATCAGCTTAAGCCATACCACAGCTGAGATATGCCACCGCCAGCTGTATCACCTAGCTCTGCCCAAGTAAAGGAGTTACTGCAAAAAAAGTAAAGAGACATGCCACTGCCCGCGTGTCCTCACTACATCTTAAGAAATAGCCACCCCTATGCCCTAAGGTCTACGGACTAAGTTTGTTCTATTTACAGAAAAGAAAACAGTGTCAGATTTATAGTAGAGTATAAAAATGTGAGTAATAATTTATGTAGAGGTATAAGGAAGTCTGGGGTAAAAGTCAGCATTGTTATTTGAATTATGTATATAAACATGTATCAGATAGACAGATTTAATTCCAATAGAGATGCATGCTGCACCTCAAAATGATAGAAGAAGATGCTTGTGATATTTTATCACATGTATCTGCACTGTGCTGTACAATAAGCTATAGCATTAAGGATTAGTAACTAGAGCAGTAGAAAATCAACTGTGGTGCTTTAAAGCAGAAAAACAGTGATGTGGTAATCTACTGAACTTTAGAAGCTGTTACAATTATGGTTATTTGTGTCAAGTAGTTGAGGAAAAATTGTGAACGTACTATTAGCCACATGAGAACATTACCTACTGATTCAAATGGATAGCAGATGTTAAGCTATGAATGAGTACTTACACTGACACTGACAGAAACCACGAATAAAGAGGTTTCACAAACTGTAAGCCCGTAGAGAGCCTGACCCTACATGCCAGAATTACGCAGTCCCTACTGGACAATCAGGTTGGGTTAAATTGACCTTTAGAACAAAAGATCACAAGCACAACACACTGGAATAATGTATTTATAGACACAGTTGACCTTCAGCAATCACGTGCAGTATTACAGCTGTTAAAAAAGTTTTGGTAATTATGACTGTATCCTACCACACTGGAGATACTTTGCACATTTGTATATTTTGCCCTATTACATCATACAATATGACACTGGAAGACTTATGTAACTACTGCAAACACTGAGGATGAATTACATAGAGCACTACACGTCAACCCAAAAGTGAAAAACTGCCTGTTAAATTATTTTTAGTGCTATGATACACTCTACACCTGAACACACACTTGATATTCATGAGCCAAATTATTTTGATTAATTTGCCTAAGGATAGACACAACTTATATATTTTGCACCAAGCCCATCCAGTGCTACTTTATGAAGCCACATTGTATATTATATTTATTACTGAGATCCCATTATTCATTGCATCAACATGAAACTTCCAATCTACACAAGCAGGTTCATCACTGGACTGTCAATGCTACCTATAAGAGTCGTTGATCCAACACAGCCGTTCGTTATAACCACAGGTACACTGAACATAAGTGACTGAAGTACAAAAACACATGAGGATTCACATCTGTAATAGATGTCTCTGACTCAGTAACATTGACCACAATAGGATGTTCCACAAGGAAGCATATGAAAGAGTTAGTAACAGTTTAAACAGATACAAAGAAACAGTTTTCCTTTGAAATTTCCTGGCAGATTGAAACTGTGTGCACACAGTTTTAATCTGCCAGGAAGTTTCATATCAGTGCACACTCCACTGCAGAGTGAAAATCTCATTCTGGAAACATCCCCCAAGCTGTGGCTAAGGCATGTCTCCACAATATCCTTTCTTCCAAGAGTGCTAGTTCTGCAAGGTTCGCAGGAGACCTTCTGTGAAGTTTGGAATGTATGAGACGAGGTACTGGCAGAACTAAAGCTGCGAGGATGGGGCATGAGTAATGCTTGGGTAGCTCAGTTGGTAGAGCACTTGCCGGCGAGAGGCAAAGGTCCTGAGTTCGAGTCTCGGTCCAGCACATAGATTTAATCTGCCAGGAAGTTTCGTATCAGTGCACACTTCGCTGCACAGTGAAAATTTTATTCTGGAGTTTCCCTTTACTAACAGGACTCAGGAAGCAATGATAACATGAAATGGAAAGATGTCAATCAGAACTTACATAGGAGGCAGACATTTTCCAAGTACCTTCACAAGTTTGAGAGATAAGAGGAAACTGCATCAGAATTAATAATGGAAGAGTTGACTATGCCCACAGCTGCTCTAGCTACTAATAATGATTACTGTATCTAGCATAAGGTTACTGAGGTCCACTTTGCTGTTTTTAAACTTGTATATACTAGATTTTTTGATTTTGTTACCTAAAGAGTGACAGTTTTCCCCACCTTCTGAGTCTGGCCGTAGAGTTAAATGCATTTTGTGTCATGTGTATACTCATAATTAATGAAAGAAACTGCCATAATGTTGCTAGGTATTGCTCAATATGAGCGAACAAGTATATATAAAAGTAGATATTGTGTGCCAATTCTTATTTGTTCATTTATAAATAAAATTGTTAGGGAAAAGCTTCCCTGACTTACTGTCCCTTCCCCTGCTGTAACTGAGTCAGTGATTTAGTATTCTCCCTTGTGGGAGTGCATACCTAATTTGGGTGTTCGATTTGAAATGGAACACACACACCTTAACACAGATTGCCATATTGCACTCTGATTTGGGTTACGGCAACAATCCTAATTGAGCAGGAGTTAGCACAGTTTATTTCCATAAGAACTGGCAGTAGTTAACTGTGAAGGAAAGTCTATGATGGATAATCCCATTAATAACATTACCACACTAGAGGCACCATATGGGACATATCAATTTCCTGTAACATCATTGAATGACAATGACACATGACATTGAGGGGGGGAACGGTCAATTTTGGTGATGTGGTGTGTGCTGGTTGACATGCGAGGGAATGTTTGTTTGTTCCTGCAGTGAATGGGGTGAACTGGAATGAAATTTTCATAATGTGGTTCCTTACGCTACTGACGGGGCATGGTATGTGCAATCCACTCTCCTGGTGAGTAACCATAAATGCATGCTGCTGCAGTAAACTTCTGAGTCCTCCCTCTGTATTTATTACCCTAGCACCGTGTTACCAATTCTATTTGGTACTTCCTTCTTCTGTTGAGAAGAGGCCAGCCCAGGATAATCTGAACTGGGTCGACCAAAGCGTCCGATCCCACCTGTCGGCTTTGACCTGTGACGTAAGGCTGTTGTGGTGTGTGATGTCAAGATGGTGCAGAATTTAGTTTGTGAGAGTGGCTAGTTTGTAGGTGTCATTTTGACGTGATCGGTGGTGCTCTCTGGTGGTGTGTTAGGTGATGTTTTTGGTTTAGTTTGTGTGTGTGGTGTGTTTATAGGTGGCGTATTGTTCCGGTCGGTGGTTCTCTCTGGTGGTGTGTTTATGGGTAGTGTGTTACATGGCATATGGGGTTCATTTGTGTGATAGCACTGCACGTGTGTTGTATCGGGACTGTGCTTTCAGTGGAATATTTTTCAGTGAGTGAACAAATTTAGTTTTCTTATTTCAACGTTATTGTAGTTTTTTTTGTTCATTGTGTGTGAATTTTGGTAAATTGCTTTTTTTATGTGTTTGGTAGGTACGGATATGACTGACAAGGTCAACAGTTTTTGGTTGTCGGCAATGATAGGGGACAGTGCGTTGTCTGTAATAAAATTTCTTCAACTATTCGGGTTTTTGGATGAAGTCATGAAGTGTTCAGTATGTCGTGAAGAAATGAGGCTTACTAAAGTTCCGGCATCTCGGACCAGGGATGGCTGTATTTGGAGATGTCATAAGGATAAAAAGTCAAGGGAAGTGTTTGATTCCAATTTTGTTGGTTTGTTGTGTTTTTTGAGGTAGTGGTGATTGTGGACATGGTTGAGGTCAAGGGAAGTGTTTGATTCCAATGTGTAGTTGTGGCTGTGGGTGTTCCAGTATTGGGAGCTGCTATTGAGCTAACTTGGTCAAGGGAAATGTCCGATTCCAGAGGATATTGTTTAGTGGAATTTGGGGAGTTTGGTGTTGTCGGTTTTTTCGTTGTTTTGTGTGGTTTGGTATGATGGTGTGTGTCTAAATTTGTTTATATTTACTTCTTCCCCACCCAAAAACCCCCAATTTCCCACACTTGTCCCGTTAGTTTCATTAGGTTTTTTGTGGAACGTGTGTGTGTTGGTTTTTCAATGTATTTTTGTGTTTGTGGTCATGTCTATGTGATGACGCCATAGGCGCCATATTGGAGTCGTAGTGTATGGTCGTTTCCACCATATTTGTGACGTCATGGGTCAAAGCAGATGGGCGGAATCGGACGCTTCTGTATTTCCTCTGAACTGAGTCACTCCAACAGTACCTAATATATCTCATCTTTCCCATCCAATAACAATGGCGTATTGCTCATACCTTTGGTAAGAACACTTGCCCACAAAAGGCAAAGGCCCCAAGTTCGAGTCTCGGTCCGGCACACAGTTTTAATGTGCCAGGAAGGTTCGCAGGAGAGTTTCTGTGAAGTTTGGAAGGTAGGAGACAAGGTACCTAATCTATCTCATTTTTTCCATCCAACAACAATGACGTATTGCTCCTACCTTTCGACACTATTCCATACTTAGTTTCACTCTGGTTTACTGTAAGGCACGGGTGACATCTCAGTCTGTCAGCCAAGCAGATGACAAATGTTTCGAAGGCTGAAACAATGTATTGATGATCAGTCACTAAATGTTTGGGGAATTCTAGGGAGAAAACCATTTCACTGTGGCCCACACTAGGCCTCCAAGACATCTTTCGGTAGCTGAACTTACTTCCTGCCAACACTCCTCCTTTTACTCTATCTTCTGACCTTCACAAGTACACATAAACATTTTTCACACATTTTTGCTTTTCACATCAGCCATTTTTATTTTGAGGAGAATTGAGCGGCCTACTCAACTGTTATACTCAATTAATGGGTAACAAGTGACACTATTTTCACTAAATCACTTAAGCATTAAATGACTAGGAGGTTATCAATTATTCTCCCACTCTCCAGTGATGTGCTCTAGCATAGTGTGACTAGAAACAACAATGACCCCAAGAGAGTCATAGTATTTTCTTCTGTTTAGTCTTCTTACTACGATCCACCTATCCTCTGTCATATTATTATTCACATAGAGACACACATGCCTTCCACGCACACTGAACGCTATTCAATATCTAGTAGGTCATAGTAGCTTCACTCACACTTAGCACAAACATAATCTGTACACATCTATTTTTTTTTTATTTAAGAAAAAAAAAGAAGAAAACAAGATTCTCAGTTTCGTCTGCTACCACCCCTTCTAGTGTCATTAGTGAGTGTTCACCAGTTGCAACCCTTCAGCTGCAGTCAGCATTTGTATATTCAATAAGATCCACTGACAATATACCACTCTGCTGGCTAATGCCTGTTAACGTGGCCGTAACAACCCCTGCCCTGTTTGCAGCCCTTTGGTTACCAACAAAAATTTGGTAACTTACCCTTCTCAGAAGCATGATATTCTGTCATCATAGAGTGATCAAGCATTATATATTGGAAAGAGCTATCAAATTGGTCAATCCTTCTTGTGTCCAAATTTGGTTTTCTGACCTGCAGAATTGTAACTTTACACCTTTGTTTGGTCCCTGGTGTTTCTCATCACATACAGATGTCACTGCTGCCCACTGATCACTAACATGATACATTAGTTTAACACATCTGTGTGACCTTTTGTTAGATCTAACATGTAGTCCATGAGTACTGAATTATTTTCCCCCCAAGCACTAGCCTGCTGCTCTCAACTGAGGAAATGTCTGTAAAGAGCATAATCTGCTCAGAAGGCAGAGTTTGTTTTATCTACTCAGGGCAGAAAATTTCCCAATGAGGGCAGGTGTATTCATTTTGCTGTTACTCCACGTTTCCTGAGGTGATCTTTCATCTCTTCTGTGCCCTTGTGCAGTGTTCTCAACTTTATCAAAAATGGCTCTGAGCACTATGGGACTTAACTTCTGAGGTCATGAGTCCCCTAGAACTTAGAACTACTGAAACCTAAGGACATCACACACATCCATGCCTAAGGCAGGATTCGAACCTGTGACTGTAGCGGTTGCGCGGTTCCAGACCGTAGTGACTAGAACTGCTCGGCCACTCTGGCTGGCTCAACTTTATCCTTTACCACTTTCATTAAATGGTGACTACACACATGCTTAACAATATTCCCAGTTTCTCTGAGACTTCCAGCCATGCTCCATATCTAAGTGGAATCCCCAGTTCTACTGTCAAAAAATCTAATGATGGAGCCCTTGTCTTCATGGACATAACCTACCAATGTGGTAGCACTCTTTTGTTCAAGGGCAACAACTCCTTTACTAATTCATTACTTTACTGGGTGCAAAAGCTGGAGCAAAATGTGGACAGTGCAACTAGCAACTGAGTCACCACATACTATGTCCCTTATTTATGCACGGAATGTGCTAGGTGGTCTTCAGTCACATATCAACACCCTGTATTCATGCCCAATGTGTGATGTATTCACACATGCTCAAAGTCTTGCCCTTGGGCTTCTCTATTATTTTACTGCTTTACATGTTTAAATTTTTATGCTTTCCATACATTCTGACAATTGCACATAATGTGGTGTGATGCACTTTCCCCCTTCACTGATTTTGATACTGTGAATGTTAAAACACACATTGCTGACATACAATAAAGTATGCCTGTGTGAGATCCTCTGCAAAACTGATGGTAGTCTGAAGTCTGAGTGCCATCTGGATTTACTGTAATATACCATGTAGTGCCATTCGATCACAATCAACAGTTATCTGCTATCTTATTACTGCACACTTTCTTACTATACTACCACATACACTTTGTACACAGCACAACACTTTACACTAACAAGTCATTTCACTTTGTTCAGAGAAAACAATTTGGCTTCATTGCTATAACTCTACTGTTAATGATACAGATAACTGAATTTCTGGCTCCTCAAGGTTATAACACCACTACTAATGGGTGTCCATGGTACCCGTGGGATCAATTTTGCTGAACTACTTGTATCAGCCTCACATCCCTCTCCTACCCGCTGTTGGAAAATATAAACTATTGTTTAACTATACACCCAAGCTTGTGGCTGAGCCTGCTTGGATTTTTCCATTACTTGCCACTACAAATCAGCACTTCTTGCTGTCTGATTGATTTTGCTGAGTGACTGCATAGGTTGTAAAACAAACGATTCCAGGCATTTGGTTTCACCTGCTTCTACATGAACACCAACTAATGTGATTTGTAAGCACCCATAACCATACAATGCCTCATATTTTCTCCTTCTTTTCTGGGCTTATGCAAAGTACTGTCATTACACATGTGAACATGGCTCATTCCATCGGCTGTTGTCCAAGTTCAGCATTTCATGCTGCCACATTCCACATACTTCACCAGTTCGTTCAATGATATACAGGTAACTACCTCCAGACATTCTTCCTGCTGACAGTTATCTCATGTGAAATATATCTTTTGCATTATATGCTGATTAACTGACAGAGTGCTAAGACTTATTTGCTGTAATGTAACACAGTGTGTATTACTGTAGGCATCTGGGCTGGTATTAGATAACGCTGCTCCTGAAGCCTCATAAACAAGCAATAATCACGGTCACTGAGACACTTCAGTCCCATTGCACTATCATCATCTGCTGTTGATCCTTG
This sequence comes from Schistocerca americana, assembly GCF_021461395.2. NCBI lineage: Eukaryota > Metazoa > Arthropoda > Insecta > Orthoptera > Acrididae > Schistocerca > Schistocerca americana. Next base: position 468,347,916 of record NC_060130.1, read on the forward strand.
CCATAAGGTGCTGTATTGTATTTGCTGTACTTACTAGTGCTGTGGATGCCTCTCCTTTCCAAAACCACCCATTGTCATTGGGTTTAATGTCTGAGTGACTGGCTAATGTGCTGTACATCCCTAACCAAGTGAGTATAGCGGCTGACTTGGACTTGGCATCTGCAGCTCATGGTCTAGTGGCTAGTGTTGCTGTCTCTGGTTCGATTCCCAGTCAGGTCAGAAATTTTCTCCACCCAGAGAGTGGATATTTGTGTTGTCCTCATCAGTTCATCATCATTCGGGAAAGTGGCAGGATTGGACAGGGAAAAGATTGGGAATTTGTACAGGCACTGATAACCACACAGTTGAGCTCCCCACAACCCAAATATCATCATCATCATCATCGTCATCATCATCATCATCATCACCACCACCACCACCATCATTGTTTGATTTGGCCATTTTAAAAGAAGAAGAAGTATTATGACAACAAATTATCAATTGATTAACGCCATGGGAAACATTGTTGTGAAGGCTGCGCCAAAGCAGAATGCTTTGTACCTTATGGGGCATTAAATTGGTGCTTATTACCAACCAGGAACAACTGTGAAGCATTTTGGATGCCATGCTGCTGCAACACACCAAGTGAGCTTGATTCAACATGGACAGCACAGTGCTGATAAATATTTGCCAGCACTGACCAAGCTGATGCTGGTCATTGGGATATAACTCTCTGACAAGTCACTTCTTTTTCTGCCCAGATCCATGAAACCCTTGTGTGAGAGCACGTGTGGCTCATGCACATCTAGGACAATTTTCTGTCTAGCACCAGACGAATTTGTATTGTAGCTACTGAACTAATACAAAAATATGAGGAACTGAGGAATTCAATCCAGCATCAATTGGTTACTATGCACCAGGGGCTGTCAAACCTAATGCTACCCTGGAAGTAACTAAGGCACTACAAATTCTATTGTATAACACCCATGCAATCCAGTTACATACTACTACATTATTATTCAGCTGGGTTTACAGCAAAAACTTGGCACTAACTTATTACCTGCTAAACTGTTCTTGCAAATGTTCACTAACATTTCTTCTTGCAACATAGGTACACCCACTGTTAAGCTTTCTGTTCATTTTACCTACTCTCACAAAACTAGTTTTAAACCTTTTATGTTATACCTGCCTGAAGTACCTACTGTGTTACCACACCCACACAGCTTGCCGGTGTTACCTAACAATTCTGAGACTTGACTTTTAGATTCAGTTAACAAATTAGCTACCAAATATGGACAAATCACTCTTCATCACACAACTGTGCATATCATTGAATGGAATGGCAAAGATTACATGTACAGAGTGACTATTCCCAATGTAACAACTGTCCCTCTAACTCCAATCCTTATATGCCTTGTTGTATGGATCTTGTATACCAGTGGCTATTGTGAATGTTTTAAGCCAAGCCCTCAACCAATACCCAAGCAGTAGCCATCAGGCGAATATCATTTTAATACCTAGGCACACTTTAGGCATGGCCCTCCCTTAAGTTAAGATGTAGAGGTTAGTGGTTTGTATTATTACATTGGTATTCGTTTTAAAAGAACAAATTTTGTGTCTTGGCATGGGGGTCATGCAGAGTCACTAAAGCAGATAATTGTGTTTCAAAGAATATTTGTATTGAAAATTAAAACTCCTGCATATCAGGCACAAGTGTTATTTTGAAATTTTTATTAGTAAATGTAGATGATTATACAGTTTTGTAAACCAAAGTCATATAAACTGCCTAATTGTCTTTATTTGTAGAACAAAGCTCATTCCATGGCAGTCATGTTAAAAACAACCATGCAACTGTTACCTTGTAAATGGCCACGCAACCTAAATCCTTCTGTGTGCCCTCCTCTGATGCGAACTCCATTCTTGAGCATTGCATTCGCCTGTAATCTGCAAGGCCTACTCGCTGAGCTTGCAGACTCCCTACGGCAGCACCAGCCCTGTCGGCTTTGACCGCAGCCCTACACACTGGCACAAGAGCCCTGCCAAACGCTGTTCAGCTGCTGTCTGGCTGACTGCCTCAACCACATCCTCACACGCTGTTCACTGGCTTGTATAGCATTCGTCCCCCCCACCCCCCCCCCCCCACCCCCCACCCCTCCAGCACTGCTGTCACACATGGTTAGGATCTGTAAAACGGCTCTCATGGAAGGGAGAAGAAATGTGTATGGTGAGCAGTTTTGCAGTTTTACTGAGAGGAAACATTTTTTCCATTTTAATTGTCTTTCATGTAGCATATGGTACTGCCTCTTTGGTAAGACAGTGGCTGAGCCTGGCCCGGTGTAGTATCAGATGTTTTGCATAACACCCACACTCAGTCCATGTGAACATCATCCTACTGTAGTACCGCTTAATAGGGATGCTATGTTGAGTACCGATGATGGAGGGATGTGCAATGAAGCACCCTCTGCCCACCAATAAGGTTTGGGGGGTCTTCATGTGGAGCGTGTCAGACGGGTCAATGAGAATGTGTTGGTATTGAGGATGCCCTTTGGCAACAACCAGACATGTCCACTAGTTCCTCCCTTTGGGAGCACAATGCCTCTCAATTTCAATGCAGCAGCCTCCTGTTGCTGTCATGAGTTTGAGTAGCATACCCCTTAGGTCTAGGCTTTTGGAGGAATAAAATCCACTGGTGATGCAAACAGTCCTTTTGAAGGTTTTTTAATACCACTACTAGATGTTCCACTTCCTGCTCATTTTCTCATCCTGACCATGCAATGACAGCTTTGCTACTACTGAGTCAATGTGTGACAAATTATTTATATCAACGAAACAAGTGAAAATTGCCAACAATATACGAATAGTGCCAAAGTTATATAAAGTGTACAAAAGTTCTCTGTTGTGTAGCAAGACCTTTAGTTGGAATTAGAATGCAATCCAGACCTGATCTCTGTGCAAGTCATGCTCTCAATTTTACTTAATTTCCAAGTTCTATGTGTTTAACTGTTAACTGTTTTATGGTGTTTGTCAATTAATCCATAGTAATGGCATTCCAGAATCAACTTAAAGCAGGTTAGCTACTCACATATCCCTTTACATCTACATAGCTAGACTGCATCTCTGAAAGAATACAACAGTAATAAAAGAGCTGCTTTAGGGGACTACATCAGTGAGGAAACTGCACACAACAGGTAGGGAGGAGTTCTAATCCCCAATTCACTAAGTTGATCCAATAAAGGGGTAAATCAATTATTGCTGTCTCAAGGGGGACAGAATGACCGGTTCTAACATATGTCACGTACACCAGTTTGTACAAACAAATGGCTAAGCTGAAAAACTTTTATAGGGGTTTAGTACCATTGGGGGGGGGGGGGGGGAGGGGGGTCTAGCAGTCTCATGTTGCTAAATTAGTGGCAGTATATCAGTCATACTCTATGTAGAACTATCACATTCTAATCAATTGCTCACAGCACTGCTTCAAATGTATGGGGAGCATTCCAAGCAACAGGCACTGCTGCCTGATGGAGAGGAGGTGGTCGACCATGGTCAACTACAGCATCAGATGATTATTACATAATGAAACAGGCAAGAAGGGACCCACATCAAAGAGCAGGTGCAATAGCAACTAAATTTAACAGGACTGCAATGCATGCAATCTCTCACTACACAGCAGTATGGCAACTGTATGAAGGTGGTCTCTTCACCTAATGACCAGTATGCAGATTGGCAGCAAAGTTTGCATTGGTATCAAGAGCATAGGGACTAGATAAGTGAGAACTGGGGTCATGTGCTCTCCTCCAATGAGAGAAAATTCAGTCTGAGTAGTGATTCTGCACTTACCTTCACATAGCAACATGGGTGCACTGGTCTTCAAATCTTTGAACACAGTATACTCACTGTTCAACATTACTGTGACACTGTACTCCATCCACATGTGCATTCTTCGTGGAAGCATTTGGCCCTGACTTCGGTTTTATGGATGACAGTGCACAGTCACACTGAACAGCACAAGTGGAAGAGCTCTAGGAATGAGAGGATATTCGATGAATAGACTGGCCTGCCCAGTCTCCCCAGCTTAAATCATAAGTCATACTTAGCTATAGCATTAGATTTATCTTCCTCTGCCATGAAATAAAGAGGGCAATTGTAAAATTTTTTTGTTAGAATATAACATCCTAACATAAACTGGTCACTGCCTTCTGCAAGACTGAAAGCTGCATGGTGACCCTGTGAGTATGTGGTATTAGGAATGTATATGAGGGAAGCAGAGACAAATGGGGTATCATTGTAGTGATGATACAGGCTGCAAATGAGGAAATCCCCTGACATAAATGACACAGATAAAGCAGTTTGTTATGAATGGCTCAGTATCTGGGAATGAGCATTGCAGAAATTGTGAACCTGGTAGGCTGTTCGTGTACTACTGTCATGAGCATCTATGGAAAGTGGTTGAAGGGCGATGAAAAAACAAGTAGGTAACAATGTGTTGTATGTACATGTCTCATTACAGAAAATGGAGGGCAGAGGCTTGTCCACTCTGTAAAGCAGGGTAGGTAGCAATCTCTGGGAGATCTGATGAGCTAGTACAATGCTGGTGCAGACACAAGTGTCTGAGAGCGCACTATTCATTGCACATTGTTGACTATGGGGCTCCACAGAAAACAGTCCCTACATGTTCCCATGTTGATCTAATAGCATCTTCTGTTACCATTGTAGTGGGCACAGAATAATCAAGATTGGACCATGTATCATTGGAAATATATCACCTTGTTGGATGGATTACACTTGTTGTTAGGATATGCCTTCATCCAGGCAAATGACTAATTGCAACATGCACTACCCCACTGATGCAGGCTGATGGGGTCAGGATTACACTAAAGGGCACATTTACCTGGGCTTCCATGGGACACATCATGGTAATCAAAGACACAATGACACCTGTGGACTATGTGAACATAACTGTGGATCACCTGCATCCCTCCATATTCATTGTCTTCCCCGAGAGCAATGGCATCTTCCAGCAGGATGACAGTCCATGTTGCAAGGCCAGAATCATTCTGCAGTGGTCTGAGGAGATTAGTAGTAAACTCAAGTTGATGTCTTGACACATATCTGGGATGCTATCAGGCACCACACCTACAAACTACCAGCCTATAGCTTATGTGAATTAAATGACCTGCTCATAGACATTTGGTGTCATATAGCTCGACAGAAACCAATTAAGAGCTTGTCAAATCCATGCTATTCAGATCACTGCTGTATTGCATTCTAAACATGGACCATCAACATGCCAGTACGTAGTGATGCAGGTCAGGTGAGTTTTAGCTATAACAGATGTGGGAGACAGCTTGTGCTCTCAGTTACTGGCCTCGGCATGCATCAGATCGATCCTGGATGACTGCAATTTTCTGCAATGCCTCCCCCTATGTAGGACCTCTGCATCCCTTCTTTCCAATAAATCACTTTGGTTTAAATTATGCCTACTTCTTATTACACCTAAATTCACAACATATCCTGTCATCCACTTTCACTGAAGCAACCTTTGCCTGACAATATCTGTTTATTATTATTGATTTGTCACCTTGTTTAATTGAAATGTGACATTATTAATAATAAATGCATGGTAGATGAAGTAAATATGGATGAAATAGATCACTTTCAGCAGCAAACTGCTGTGCTGATGTTAAACAACCAATAACCGAAGGAAAGTGTAAATCGGAGAGTTGCAGCTGCAGCAGTGTCTAGTGGGGAAAAAAGGATAAAAACCAATCCCCTGCAGTAACTGTGTCAAACCTATTTGCCCCTGTGAATTCACCATATGTGGCACTGGCAGTTAATCTGGTAGCAGACATTTCCTTGAGTAATTTTACACAGTCTTTTTGAGGCAAGTCGAATGAAAATGTGCACATATTTCTTCAGAATATTAGAGATGTGGGTCATATGTGCATATGGTTGAGTGAGTTTCAATTGAATATTAGTCAGCTTAAATTGTATGTTGATACCAGGAGCTATTTTGCATCAGTACATTCACTTAGAAAGGCATCCTCTTTTGAAATGCTGTGCACAGGTTGATTGAACATTTCTTAGACAAAAAAGTGTTAGTTTATATGGGGATAAGTTATCCACATTGAGGAACAAAACCTGGCAAAGACTTTGAATCATTTGCAGACAGTACCTGGGCTGTCTCTTGCTGGAAATGTATGTGTTAACAGAATGCCAAGATCATAACAATATCTTACTATGTGATGCGGAGGACCACACAATTTATGTTTTTGTAAAAGGGATTGATCTTAGAATAGGGAGCAAGATCATGTTTTTGTACCTTAGTCTTTCCAAGAAGCAGTTTGCATAACTTTATTAAGGGAGGAGGTAAACTGATTTGTAATAACTGCAAGCAGTGTGACTGATGCGCACCACACTTTTATAATCAGCACCTATTGCCAATGACTGGGACATCACGCACGGTGCCATGTTGCGTGCATTACAGAGAAATAGTACATATGCAACAGACATGCCCTAGGCTACAGTACAAACAAAATAAGAATCTACCAAGTGTTAGAGTTAGCTGCAGAGGAGATAACAGAGGTCAAAATTTGAGAAACATATCAGGAGCCGGATAGCCTCTGCCCTAAGCTCACATTAACTTAGATTAATCCATTGAGGAATCAAGGATTACAAAAGGTGGAAAGTATGCTGTCAATCAGAGACTTAGATAACAAAAAAGTGAAGACACTGTTTGATGCCAGAGTGCATTCATGTCACTAAGGGGGAAGAGTAATAAATACATCAATTTATTACTCTTCCCCCTTGGTGACACGAATGCCTTGCGGCAGCCTTTCTGCTATCTGTGTGGGTTAGAGAGTGAAATAAAACACCATATAGGCTCATGGGGGATTAATTTGAAGATTGGTGAAGAAGTATTTGTGATTACAGTAGGTATATTGTCATTGGAAAATCCAGATTTTGACATGCTTCTAGGGAGTGAATTCCTGTGCTACATTCATGGGGCAGTTGATTCTGCATAGAAACTGTCTGGATAGGTGACCAAGAATTTCTATTTGGTATTGATAGCACTGTACAGGCATTTGAGAAGGGCAGGAAAGGATCAATCCTATCATTCTCAGAAGATCAACGTGCTTCACTGTTCAAGTCAACTGATTGTGAAACTATATGTGGTGGAATGAGGAGGCTCTTCTAGGTGAAGGTCAAATTTAAATTCCCCCACACACTCAGCTATTCTGGTGGATCTTATTGCCAGGAATGAGTCGCTCGATGAGTTGCGAGAGCATATGAAGAGCATACGAAGAGTATATGAAAAGTATATGAAGTACATGTCATCCAGTTGTACTAATGAATAAATATTTTTGTCTGTTACTTTTTATAATTTTGGCAGGACAGATGCCACAACATCTAATGGAACACTTTTAGAAACTATACAAGAGTTACCAACAAATCAAACTGTTAGGTGGGAAGACAGGGGAAAAAGAAGGAACAGGAAGAAATTAAGAATGAAGAAGAGTGTATACAAATAATGTAGACATCACACCCCCTTAAAGCAGAAATTACTGGAGTAGTTGATGCATCTGCCAGAGAAGGATAGAAATTTGTTGTAATTAATACTTGAGGAATTTAGTACTGTTTAAAATTTGATGCAATATGAGATTCCCACCAGAGATGCTAGGCCGATCAGTCAAAAGGCATACAGAATTCCAAATTATTTGCAACCTGTGGCTGGAAAGAGCATAAGAGAATCTAAAGATACCTGTTGAATTGTGAAATGCATCTGCATTATTCCAACAGTTTACAGATTTATTGCCAAGGGCACTGAAATCCATGTACTTAGTGTATTTAGATGACATTAATGTGCTCTCCATTTCCCTAGAGGAACTTGCACAATGACTAAGAGATGTACTTTCATGTATACAACATACAAATCACAGCCTGAAATTGAGGGAATGAAAATCTGCAGAATCACCAGTTAATTATTTGGGTCATGTAATTTTAGGTGATGGCATTCAACCTAATCCATGGTTAATCAATGCAGTAAAAGATTTCTCTTCTCCTCATAATGTAGAAGAATAATAGTCCTTTCTTCATTTAGCAAATTATTACTGACATTTTGTACCAGAATACACCACTACTGCCAAACCTCCTACCATACTGTTAAAGAAGGGAGTAATATTTACCTGGACCCCTGAGGGTGAAACAGCGGTGCTAACATTAAAAGAAATTCTAACATAATCACCCGTTTTGTCATACCCCGACTGTAGGAAACCATTCATTCTCTCATGTGATGCCAGAAATTTCATCATTCTGTGTGTTCTTAGCCAAGTACATGGGGCATTTGAATGACCCATTGGGTATGTGTCTAGGCAATTAAATCAAGCCATACTCCACAATAGTTCTAGTGTATGGAGTGCATTATTTTAAACATTTTAAATGACAAAGAATTGTAAATACCCAGATGTATATTTTATAGCAAACATCCAAGCAGTATAAAGAAGGTGAAAACACTGTCTGTTTTCAAACAAAAACTACAATATCAACTGGTCTCAGCCTGCCGCTACAGTGTAAATGAGTTCTTTGATGGAAGAAGAACAATGTAAGAGAGTTCCCAGATGCAAGTATAACAATGTAAAGGAGTTCTTAGATACAAGTATACAAAATTCTTAAGTGAGAGAGTCTTCTGCAGACTCTATATAAATAATGTGTAGATGTTGTGCTTGCCACTGCATGTATGCACAAGTGTATAAATTTTTCTTAACTGTGTCTGATACTATTTTCTGTAGCTATGTGTGAATGTTATTTATGTGGGGTCAACCCTAAATCTCTTTTACAAATGCCTGAAAAATTGTGTATATCTATGTTCTTTTATGTAAATACCAAATACTTTGTAACACATCCAGTGTGTCCTGACATATTGAATATCACTAACAAAAGTGATCAAAGGATAAAAAATAAACAAACAAATAAATCATAATTTACATGTTTTTATAATTTACCTTGTATGGGCCTCTTGTTCAGAGTGGAGTTTCAGAATAGCCAAGCATAAGCTTACACTTGGTGCATGCTCGTAATTAAATTCTTCTCTCACTGTGGAATTGTAATCTTCTTCTACAGACAATTTCCATGGAAAATCTGCCACTGATTCTGCCCTAAGTGAAGAGCTGAAAGTACCATCTTCAGAGCTTCCAGCTTCAGTTTTCTCAAAAGCATCCTGACACTGAGCATAACAGGCATCACATACCCTTACTGATACTTTTCCATATCCTTCAACCTGGCAATGTAAATAAAACTCAGTGAAGACACACATATTCCACAGAACAGTATAAAACACTTATTATGTTGCTTATTGCCAAATGTTTCAAAACATAAATAAAAATTATATCACATCATGCGAGCCAAGTCAAATGTAAAATTTAGTTATGAAAACTACTGCAAGCAGTCACTGTTATTGATGATTTCTTCGATTATAATGCACAATGTGGAAAACTTTGCAATGCGATACTTTTGGCTTTTTACATGCAATTCTGTCTGCAAACTTGGTTCAGCATAAGTCTACAATTTCATGGCACACTCATTTTTCAGTATCTGGGGTGAAGAAAAATTTAATGCCCAGTCAATGACAAAGTCATTAGAAACAGAGCATAAGCTCAGGCATCCCTTCAATGTCAGTTCAGTGTTCTTAACTACTACACCACCTCACTTGGTTTCTTCACCTGGAGAAGCACACATACAAATATATAAGTTCTTTTAATTTAACTACACAAGCAAAATTTCAGAGATGAAAGTGCAGAAAAAATTAATATTCTCATATTTCACTTGCCAGATAGTGTAGGGCTGACTGCGAATCCAAACAGAATATTTTATACAAGACATCTACCTCAGCAGGAAGATATATGAAATAGACAACCCAAATGGGATGATAGTTTTTTAAGTTATATCAGTACCAGCCATAATATCTTACATTGTATGATGACAGAAAACTTGCTTACCCTCATTTTTCTGGAAGAACAAGTTGCACACACAACACGTCCACAGCGTCTGCAGTGGTGACGACGATTGAACATTGAGAATGTTACTGAATGACAAGACATGCACTGGATGACCTGTTGGGGCAAAAAAATTGTACAACTGTTACTTCTGGAGGATCAAATATCAGGAATACAGGGCTACTACAAATCATTTATTCATTTTCAAGATTTTATATTTTGCAAAGCATTATATATATAAATAAGATTGATGCATGATTAGAACTGTAACACACCAAGTTTGCATTATGCACACCAGTTAGCATTACAAATGAAGTGTCTTACATTTTGTGAGTTGGAATATGTGAGATGATTACCTGTTACAACAGTGCATCATGCATTCAGAAGGCAATATGGAAAAGAACAGCCATTCAGAAGGCAATATGCAAAAGAATAAGCATGTAAACAGAGCATTGTGCATTGAAATCAACAATTTAGGGACACAGGTTACCTTAGTAAAAAGAAAAGTACTGGTCAATCAAGTGTGCCACATGCAACTGTGGAGACAGTGAGGGAAAGTTTCATACATGGTCCTAAAAGATCAATGGTCCCCACAAGCCATAAACTTGGAATACCACAGCAAACTGTGTCGAAGATTTTGCGACAGCAGTTTCATTTCAAACTGGATCACCTGCAGCTCGTGCAACAATTAAGACTTGAAGATTATGGCTGGTGCCTTCAATTGTGCATCACAATGCAGAAAGCACCTGAGGAAGAACATTTTGCCTCCAAACTGATATTCAGCAATGAAGCAAACTTCCATTTATCTGCAAAGGTTGATCAGTAGTGTAGGGCACTGAAAACACTCATGAAATTGTGGCACACAAATGAGATTCACTGAGGGTTAATATTTTCTTCCCCATATCACAGACGAAACTGTATGGGCTGTTTTTCTTCTGTGAAAAGACTGTGATGGGTACCTCTTATCTCGATATGCTGCAGCTGTGGTTGTTTCCACAACTGACTGCTGATTCGGAGAATTGAATCTTCTAACAAGATGGAGCACACCTTCATTGAAACACCGATGTTCATTGATAGCTAGATGACTAATTTCTACATTGCTGGATTGGATCTACTGTTGGAGATAATGTGAATCTATTGCTTTGGACCCCAGATCTTCTGACATAACACTTTGTGACGTTTTCCTTTGGGTTTACACTAAGGACCGTGTTACATACCCCCACTGCTAAGAACACTGGAACAGCAGAGATGATGCATCAGTACTGCTGTAATGACCACTGAGAGGTCATTGCTACTAAGGTATGGAATGAACTTCATTATTACTTGAACATGTGTTATGTGACTCATAGAATATTTTTAGATTGCAAAGTGCAAACTTATTGAGATTATGATTCTATTCATGCAACAGTCATATTTGTATGTGTAATACTTTGGAAAATATAGAGCTTAGAAAATGGATGAATCATTTATAGTAGCCCTGTACAAAGCTGTAGCATTCATAATACCTAAGAGGGGCTCCAACAGCATGTCACAGGTGGGGTACTTAAACACACGTGTAATCAGAAAAATTGTGGAAAAACCTCAGAATTGGTATAGAGAAAACATATAAATAGAGATATTGGTTAGAACTGACACTAAAACCAAACAAAAATAAAAGTAAGACCTATCCAACAGCCTTCAGCCGATTAATACCCATATACAATCAGCCCAACCATCTGTGCACCTCATATAAATAAAAAATTATGTAAATAACTGTTAGCAAGTACTTGCCTCAAGAAGAAATGTCAGTACTGCTGATATACACATATAAAAGTATATACATTATCATAGATAATAGAAACAATACTTCACAGATTATAGAAACAATACTTCCTTCCATGGGGTATAGAGAACGATACATTGGGGAATGTGAAAAAGGAAGGACAGGTCTCTCAGATCCCAGGATGAGAGGGAACTGCCTATTGTGAGGAGATGTGAAGGTAAATATTAAATGTGTGGGAGTGGGGAGCCAGAGAGAGTTCTCTGGTAGACTTGACTTCTTTGAGGATGTTCATATTCAAGCTGGTATGAATGACCATGAGGCAGCCATAGCAACACTGGTTACATTAGTATTCCCACCAGTGGATATTGAGATGGTTGCAGATGAAGAGGCACACATATTGCAGTGAAAAAGTGCAGAATGCTGCCACAGAGGGTATGCATGAGGTGATGCATGGACACAGCCACTGACTGAGGAGCTTACCAGCTGTGGCAGCAGGCCTGGCCTGGCAGCTCTTATGTAGACATCAACTACTTTGGACCTGGCCTTTGCTTACACCATGCTCTTTTTGTGTGTGTTTAATTACTCTGTCACTCACTTTGGTCATGTCATGTATACTATGTGCTCTTCTCTACACAGTGTTTGCACACTCTGTTCTCTCCATAGACTGACTCATACATCAACTTTCATTCCCTTTTCTATGGTTCAGCTACCTGGCTTGTAGTCAAACCACTGTCAGCTAGTGTGGTAATATTTTGTGCCAGAAGTGACAGCATCATGGCACTGTCACACCTATGTAGATACAAAAGCAGCAACATAGGACGTACTTGCATGTGTTATGCTTTTCTTTTTTGTATCGTTAAACTGTGGCCACTGTGGACCTGGCATTTTTGCAATGCTGGCACGAGCAGTTGTGCCTCCAGGAGCACCATCAAATGCTGCAGGAGGTGCAGATGCAGGAAATTTTCAAACTAAATGCTGAATGGCTCAATACACACTCAACGCCAGTGATGAGCCAGGTGTCTGCAGAGAAGCATTATTCTCCCCTGCTCCCGATGCCATTTGCCAGCTTTGATGAGTCTACAGAAAGGTGGGCAAATTATCTGCACTAGTTTCTGCTGCACTGGCAGGTAAGGTGTATCATCGATCCTGTTGATAAGGCTGCCTTGTTTTTGTCCAGCAGTGTGGAATAACATACACTTACAGCAAAGAGTAAACTGTCCAACAATCGGCAGATGGCATAGTTATACATGCATGGCAAATTGTTCATGGGGCCCCTTGGGTGAGCCAGGTGCTCTTGCCTTCCACAGAGTTGCCATATGTTGACGCCGTTGATGATTCGAGTGTAGTAACATCAAAGGTGCTTTCTACTTTTGCTCCCATTGGGCTCAATGGGATCGAGTCCTTCACAGTGTCACAATCCCCGTTCACAGAATTTTTTGGACTCTTGACGCCACTCACCTTCCACACCCATTTCCATTCGACAGGCAAGTCAGAGGTCCTGTCCTGACTATCATTTGGTGCATATTCCAAGGGCTTACCTGCCTGTAGATGCCATGCATCAGGTATGCTGCAAGGTAAGCTATTTGCCAAAGGTCTATGACAGTCAGTGAGCCTCTGGATGGTTGTTGGGGTCCCTGGTGTTTTCCCTCAACTCAGAGGCTGTCTCTGGTGACTCACAATCATCATCCAAGCATATTCGGCTTACACTGATAATGGATGGGTGATCAATTGAGTTTCTGGTAGACATGGGAGCAGGGTTGGGCCTAATTAACTTAGATCTGTGCACGCTCTTTGGTTGTAATGGCTGCTATGTCAAGTTTTGTCTTACAGTAAGCAGTTGTTCCATTGTGGGGGCAATTTCCCATTTATGCATATTATAAAAATGTGGAACATTATCACACATCAAATTGTACAATGTACACCTGCAGTTGCAGTTGGATGCCACTTCTTGGAATTTTTTAAAGCTCAATACCTCATTTGGGCTCTACCAGTTTCATCACTTGCCTTTTTTCTAATTTTGCCTGCATTAATGAATGATATTTGGAGTAGTTCATTCAGGACATACCCTGTTGTATATACTACCTTGATGACATTTGGGCAATGGGCTCCTCGCAAGAGGAGCATTTATGAAACCTGCTGTCTGGTGAATGGCGTACATTGCAAGCTAGATACATAGTTTTCTCACCAAATGTGCATTTTTCAGGACATGTACTTAGCAAAGATGGCCTTGTCCCTATGGGTGAGCACATCAAAACCATCAACAACCTGCCAACATGCAAAAACCTAAAGGAGCTCCAGTGATTTGTGGGCAATATTTCTGATCATATGAAGTTCATTCTCAAGGCTGTGCACATCCGCCATTCTCTTAACTGGCTTTGCCACAAGGATACCAAATTCAAGTGGTCTGCTGACTGTCAACAGACTTTTCAGTCCCTCAAGTAGTGTTTGTGCTCTGTTCTCTGTTTGTCTTCCCTTATGCCAGGTAAAACATTAATCCTGGCCACCAACACATACCAGTATGTCAGTGGTGCAGTTCTGTCACATAGGAACCCAAATGGCACTGAACAGTCCTTAACATAGACATCAAAGATGCTTTCTGTGACACAACATAACTACACACAGGTGGGAAAGGAGACACTAGCTATCATTTTCAGCATTATAATCTCTATCTCTATCTCAATCTCTATCTCTCTATATCTCTATCTCTCTATATCTCTCTATCTCTATACCTCTCTCTCTATATCTCTCTATCTCTCTCTCTCGTATGGAGCAAAGCAAGCAAAGCCCGTACTCATTACTGAATTCAAGCCCTTGGCTTCCTTATTTGTTTCTTGCTCTAAGCTGCCAATCAGACTGCCCACATGTTGCAGAGGTGGACTGCTTTTTCAGTAATTATTGCTATGAGATTCATTACCACTCCATCCCCCAACATGCTAAGGGAGGTGCACTATCGCAGTAGCCAGCAGGACATGACCCAGAATTTGATTGACAGGAGGCCCTAGTTTTTGCATTGGATGATACCTTGCAGCAAACATTGCTACATTTTCCTTTGATAGTGCATGAGGTCATGGCTGCCATGGCTGCTGACAAGCTTTTTCAGAAAATCATTTCAGCAATCCACACGGTATGGCCCATGCACACTTGTTTGGGAACAGATTTGGTGTGGTACAAATTTTTTCTACAATGCGATTGGCTCAACATTATCCAGGGGTTTCTTATGCTGACCACAGACAAGCAAATCTGTCAGGTGATCATCCCTCAGCACTGTGTCCTTGCAAACTCAAGTCGCTGCTCGAGTTGCACTGGGGTACATCCCATACAAAGGCTTTGGCACAGCATCATATCTACTGGCTACCATCTGACTGTGATATTGATATTCTTGTGTGGGTTTGTGCAGCCTGTGCACAGAACCAGGATGTATCTCTGTGTCAGTATTCCCCTCGGCCAGGTCCGGAATACCATTCATTAAGAAAGGGTGCACTTTTTTGACAAGCACGTAGTTATTGGCAGTCAATGCATTCTCAAAATTCCTGTATGTGGACAAATTGTCCTCAAAGACACCAACACCAACTATTAACGTGTTGTCACTCACTTTTGCTATTGAGAACTCTCCCCGGATTCTCATCTCTGATAATGGCTGGCAGTTTGTGTCATAGGAATTTACAGATTTTTGTGTTAATATTGGTATCCAGTATCTGACTAATGTCCTGTTTCACCAAGCTTGTAACTCTGAAGTGGAGTGGTTCATGCAAACACTTAAAATTCAAATGAAGAGCTCTATGTCTGCCTCCTCCAGTGACCATGTACTGTCAAGTTTTTTTGTCACTGAATGAGCAATGGCATTTAATGGGTGGAGTCCAGCAAAATGTTTGCATGGCTGCCAACTGTGGGGTCCTTTGGATCTGTTGCACACTGGCTTCCAGGTCTTTGGTTGGGCCACAAAGGTCAGCATTCATTTGTGGTGGATGTCAGTCAGGATAAACTGAACCGCCATTCCAATCAGTTGCATCCATGACATGTTGGACCCTTGGTGCCACCGTCTCCAAGCAATAGGCCCGGCCCAGCAGTTCTCATGCAGACATAAACTAAATCAGACTTGGCTTTCAACTTGTGCTGTGATCTGTTTTCCATGTGCTTAGTACTACTTCACTCGCACTGGTCACACTGTGTTTGCTCCATGCTCATCTCTACACAGTGTTTGGACTCACTGCTCCACTGTAGATAGACTTGCACTTTGAATTTCATTCCCTGTCCCCAGGTTCAGCTACTGGGCTTGTAGTCGAGCCATTGTCAGTCAGTTTAGTACTATTTTGCACTGAAAGTGACAGTATCAATGTGTTTTCATGCCTGTGTAGATATAAAATTACTAAAGTAGAAAGAGCAGCTAAAACAAGTATGAAGATTTATATGTCCAGTAATTAGATAATGAGGCACTCATTATGCATCTCAAAGAGGACCTCAAAACTAATTCATGATAGGAGCATGTATAAGAATTGTGGCTCAAGTTTAAAGGAATAGTGGACCAAACGCTGGCTAGATATATACCTACAGCCCATTTAAAATTACCTGACAGTTGATGTCTGTTACTTGCCACTGCCAAGCAATACATCAGCTGTTGGTTACTGGTCAGTTAAAGGTGATACACAAACATTGTGCATCACTTCGCAAATGCTGTTAATGTGTAACGGGGAGCGATGCCAGAACCGGCCACCACAAGGTATGACAGAAATGTGAGATGCTCTGTTGACAGCTGATTTTAAGCGACCAATGACTGAACTGTGGCAGCATTTTGTAGCCATGAATTTAAATCAATATTTTAACCAAACCAGAACCTTGTGATGTGCAATGTATCCAAGAAAATGGCACAGTCACCAATCTGTGCCAAAACCAAAATCACAATTGCTTTGTTCTTGGTGATTAAAGCTACCAGCAAACTCAAGACAGAAAATTTTCAGTTTCAGTGATAAAAGCAAATGTAGTTTCCAACTGTTATTGGTTAGCTGAAACTAGTGTCACAGTGGCCACACAAGCTGCTATGTTACCACCTGATGAGCAGTCCTGGCTGGCACTTGGTTGCAGATTACAGGTGACACAAGCAGATTCCAAACGAAAACAGAATGATAGGAAGAAAAACACAAGCAAATAAAAAAAGTCAATATGATGTTGAAAATATAGTGGCAAAGTATTAAAAATTTAAAATATACAATTAAACCAATTAACTGAATTAAAATAATAATTAAATTCTTAAGGTTAGACTTAGAAATCACAAAATTTTATTGTATTCAATGAGATTTGAACATATGACCTTCAACAAGTCAGGTTTAAATGCTAACCACTGTAGTATGCCACCACAGTGTGTGAGTGTTATGATTTTTATGACTTTGATGACCCAGTCGCAATGATGAATTGCAGCCTCCAAAAATTTGGCTTCATGCAATGTTATGTGAAGCTTTCTAAAGTAAGCTGATCTCTGTGATAATAATAAATGTAGATATGGTGCTAAATTGCATCTTGTGTGGAAGGATACAGTACTGTTTGGTTAATGCTGTGTTTGAAAAGTGTATGTTTTGTTAACATTGTGTGTGTGTGTGTGTGTGTGTGTGTGTGTGTGTGTGTGTGTGTGTGGTTATCATGTGTGATGAAATATGAAATAAAAGGCCAAGAACCAGGATTCAGGATCTAAATCCATCAAGAAAGACAGTTGCACAATGGAGCAGAAGTGAAGACCAATTGTTGTGGCAGCTTAGCAATGGCGAATGGTTCAGAAGTGACGGTGAGTGCTCTGATTGGATGAAACAGGCTCCAACATGAGAAGTGACAACCATCAAGAGATTTTAATTGGACTATAGTGGAACAGTTCACAATGGTTGAGACCCTACATGGTAAAGAGTCATAGTAAAAAAACTCCTAAGGAAACACCAACTTCTGCATAATGTGTATAAAACAAAGCATAGGATTATAGAGAGATGCTGAATGAAACACTTATGTCTGTCAGGAGTGCACTGTGTGAAGCTTTCAAAGACTACCATAGCAGAATCTTATCAAAAGATCTCTCGCAAAACAAAATGAAATGAATATCTAGAATTTAATCAACCCCATGTACTTTCTGGTAAGTACGCTCGTAACGTTGACTTGCAAAATTATGAACATCATGGCACATTTAGTTATTTTATTCATAATAATATGGACTGATTTGGGGTTGGGTTGTTGTCGGGGAGGAGACCAGACAGCGAGGTCATCAGTGTCATTGGATTATGGAAGGATGGGGAAGGAAGTCAGCCATGCCCTTTCAAAGGAACCATCCCGGCATTTGCCTGGAGCGATGTAGGGAAATCACAGAAAACCTAAATCAGGATGGCTGGACGCGGGTTGAACCGTCGTCCTCCCGAATGTGAGTCCAGTGTGCTAACAGACTGCGCCACCTCGCTCGGTGGGACTGATTTGAGAAACTATTTTATTGCAAAATGTGTTCTGTTGATAGTGTTCTACAGCTTTGATAAAATTTAAGAAAGGACATAATTTAACATAATAAGCTGCTGTTTAAGTTACTCCTTAATGTGCAACCAGTTCTGATTGAAGAGCATTATACAGATTATACGGTACCTGTTGTACAAAGGTTATATGTGCAGTAAAATTTCAGGCCAAAAGGGTATTTCAAAATTGTGAGAACTGGCAACATTTTTGGAAGTATGTTGTACTGTTATAACCATTACTGACAACAACAACTGAAAGAAGTTTTATCTGTTGTTACTGTTCTAAGCTGATTTTCAGCAGTCACTTGGAAACTCTCCCTCACACAGCACAGAATGATTGTAAAATAAAATTTCTGGAACCTGTAAAATTCCTCTGTAAGAAGCAACATGGGTTTCATAAACAATGACCATGTGAAACTCAGATTGCTCTACACAAGTGTGTGTGCGTGGGGGAGGGGTGGATTGGGGGGAGGGGGGGGGGGGTCATATGCATGTGTGCTTGGAGCTTACGGGCACTCAACACTGAGGTCATCAGCACTCTTCATACACTACATCCAGAAAGCAATAGATACAGTCGTCCAGGTAGATGTCATGTTCCTTGACTTCCAGAAGGTATTCGATACAGTTCTGCACAGCAACCTAATGGACAAAATATGAAAATACAAAATATCAGACCATTTGTGTGACTGGACTGAAGAGTTTCTAGCAAACAGAACACTACAGGTCATTCTCAATGGAGAGAAGTCTTCAGATGTAAAAGTAACTTTTGGCATGCCGAACAGGACCATTACTTTTCACAATATATATTAATGACCTAGTAGATAACATCAGAAGTTCTGTGTGGCTTTTTGCAGATTATACTGTTGTATTACTGATGAGTTGCAACACTAGAAAATTGTAACGAAATGCAGAAAGACCTGCAGAGCACTGCTTGGTGCAGGCAATTGACCCTCAACATAAACAAACATGTGCTGGGAGTACATAGACAGAGAGATTCTTTATTGTATGATTTCATAATTGTAGAACTATCACTGGAAGCAGTTACTTCCATAAAATAGCTACAAGTACATGTATAGAGCAATTTCAAGTGGAACAAGTACATACTATTAATCATGAGTAAGGCAGATGCCAGACTGAAATTCACTGGAAGAATCCTCAGGAAATGTAGTCCATCAACAGAGGAAGTAGTTTACAAAACACTCGTTTGACCAATACTTGAATATTGCTCATAAGACTGGGATCCACATCAGACACGTTTGATATAGGAAACAGAGAAAATCCAAAGAAGAGTAGTGCATTTCATTACAGGTTCTTTTACAAAGCATGATAGGATAATGGAGATGCTCAGCCAACTCCAGTGGGAGACATTGCAAGAGAGATATTCTGCATCACAGTGAGGTCTACTGTTAACATTCCAAGCGTGTACATTCTTTAACATATACAGGATGTTACAAAAAGGTATGGCCATTCCTCACACACAAATAAAGAAAAGATATTATGTGGACATGTGTCCAGAAACGCTTAATTTCCATGTTAGAGCTCATTTTAGTTTCGTCAGTATGTACTGTACGTCCTCGATTCACCGCCAGTTGATCCAATTGAAGGAAGGTAATGTTGACTTTGGTGCTTGTGTTGACATGCGACTCATTGCTCTACAGTACTAGCATCAAGCACACCAGTACATACCATCAACAGGTTAGTGTTCATCATGAACGTGGTTTTGCAGTCAGTGCAATGTTTACAAATGCAGAGTTGGCAGATGCCCATTTGATGTACGGATTAGCACGGGGCAATAGCCGTGGCACAGTATGTTTGTATCGAGATAGATTGCCAAAAAGAAGGTGTCCCGACAAGAAGACATTCGAAGCAATTGATCGGCGTCTTAGGGAGCACGGAACATTCCAGCCTATGACTCGTGACTGGGAAAGACCTAGAACGACGAGGACACCTGCAATGGACGAGGCAATTCCTCGTGCAGTTGACGATAACCCTAATGTCAGCATCAGAGAAGTTGCTGCTGTACAAGGTAACGTTGACCACGTCACTGTATGGAGAGTGCTACGGGAGAAACAGTTGTTTCCGTACCATGTACAGCATGTGCAGGCACTATCAGCAGCTGATTGGCCTCCACGGGTACACTTCTGCGAATGGTTCATCCAACAATGTGTTCTCTTTACGGATGAGGCTTCATTCCAACGTGATCAAATTGTAAATTTTCACAATCAACATGTGTGGACTGACGAGAATCCGCACGCAATTGTGCAATCACGTCATCAACACAGATTTTCTGTGAACGTTTGGGCAGGCATTGTTGGTGATGTCTTGATTGGGCCCCATGTTCTTCCACCTATGCTCAATGGAGCACGTTATCATGATTTCATATGGGATACTCTACCTTTGCTGCTAGAACATGTGCCTTTACAAGTACAACACAACATGTGGTTCATGCACGATGGAGCTCCTGCACATTTCAGTAGAAGTGTTCGTACGCTTCTCAACAACAGATTCGGTGACCGATGGATTGGTAAAGGCAGACCAATTCCATGGCCTCCACGCTCTCCTGACCTCAACCCTCTTGACTTTCATTTATGGGGGCATTTGAAAGCTCTTGTCTATGCAACCCCGGTACCAAATGTAGAGACTCTTCGTGCTCGTATTGTGGACGGCTGTGATACAATATGCCATTCTCCAGGGCTGCATCAGCGCATCAGGGATTCCATGCGACAGAGGGTGGATGCATGTATCCTCGCTAACGGAGGACATTTTGAACATTTCCTGTAACAAAGTGTTTGAAGTCACGCTGGTATGTTCTGTTGCTGTGTGTTTCCATTCCATGATTAATGTGATTCGAAGAGAAGTAATAAAATGAGCTCTAACATGGAAAGTAAGCGTTTCCAGACACACGTCCACATAACATATTTTCTTTCTTTGTGTGTGAGGAATGTTTCCTGAAAGTTTGGCTGTACCTTTTTGTAACACCCTGTATATAACATAACCACATCAGCATATTTGGGATGTGTAAAGATTTACACCAAGACCTTCTCCATAGCTGAATGGTTAATATCGCTGCCTGTGGTATAGAAGGTCCCAGGTTTGATTCCTGCCACTTCCTCAGACTTTTTTCTGAGGTATGGAAGTCAGGAACAGGGCCCACTCAGCCTTCTGAGGCCAAATGAGGAGCTGCTTGAATAAAGAAGCAGTGGTACTATCAGGAGTCACTTACTAACAGTAACAACTGGAAGGATTAGCGACATGGTGATCAGATGGCCCACTTTCAAAGACTGCTCCTCATTCTGTCTTGTAGGTCAGTTGGTCAGTCAGAACAGGCCTAAGGCCTAATCCATGAGTGGTGTTTATGTTTACTTATGTTACACCAAATAGTTAGCTTGAAACAGAATCTTATTTTATTCACAACAGAACTGCAACTGCTAGTCATAAATATTTACCATTTTTCCTGAAACAGTGAGAATTAAAAAATTACTATGAATTGAATATTTGGTTTCGAGAAATAATACCTCATCATCTGGAACCCATTCACTTTTCTTTGGCACTCTGTCAGGCACCACAAACTCTTCACTCTGGCTGGAGATGGAAGCCAATGAAACCAGTAATCTGTCCTCTACAGGAACACCTAGTGTGTTAAGTCTAGCAGCATTTCCAACTCTTGTGTCAAGTGCTTTTGAGGCATACCTGCACAATAGAAATTAAAATACTATTAAAACATGAATTCAACTAGGCTGCAGTCTTTTTGATAAATATGTTATACATTTATATTAAAAAATGAAAGATCACATAAATTTTGTAAAACACATTATTCATAACTTTCATCTTTTATATAAAATCTGTTGTAATTATAATTTTGACTGTGATTTTGTGACACATGATTGGTGTGAAGAAATATCAGTAAATACAGGGTGTTTCAAAAATGACCGGTATATTTGAAACGGCAATAAAAACTAAACGAGCAGTGATAGAAATACACCGTTAGTTGCAATATGCTTGGGACAACAGTACATTTTCAGGCAGACAAACTTTCGAAATTACAGTAGTTACAATTTTCAACAACAGATGGCGCTGCGGTCTGGGAAACTCTATAGTATGATATTTTCCACATATCCACCATGCGTAGCAATAATATGGCGTAGTCTCTGAATGAAATTACCCGAAACCTTTGACAACGTGTCTGGCGGAATGGCTTCACATGCAGATGAGATGTACTGCTTCAGCTGTTCAATTGTTTCTGGATTCTGGCGGTACACCTGGTCTTTCAAGTGTCCCCACAGAAAGAAGTCACAGGGGTTCATGTCTGGTGAATAGGGAGGCCAATCCACGCCGCCTCCTGTATGTTTCGGATAGCCCAAAGCAATCACACGATCATCGAAATATTCATTCAGGAAATTAAAGACGTCGGCCGTGCGATGTGGCCGGGCACCATCTTGCATAAACCACGAGGTGTTTGCAGTGTCGTCTAAGGCAGTTTGTACCGCCACAAATTCACGAAGAATGTCCAGATAGCGTGATGCAGTAATCGTTTCGGATCTGAAAAATGGGCCAATGATTCCTTTGGAAGAAATGGCGACCCAGACCAGCACTTTTTGATGATGCAGGGACGATGGGACTGTGACATGGGGCTTTTCGGTTCCCCATATGCGCCAGTTCTGTTTATTGACGAAGCCGTCCAGGTAAAAATAAGCTTCGTCAGTAAACCAAATGCTGCCCACATGCATATCGCCGTCATCAATCCTGTGCACTATATCGTTAGCGAATGTCTCTCGTGCAGCAATGGTAGCGGTGCTGAGGGGTTGCCGCGTTTGAATTTTGTATGGATAGAGGTGTAAACTCTGGCGCATGAGACAATACGTGGACGTTGGCGTCATTTGGACCGCAGCTGCAACACGGCGAACGGAAACCCGAGGCTGCTGTTGGATCACCTGCTGCACTAGCTGCGCGTTGCCCTCTGTGGTTGCCATACGCGGTCGCCCTACCTTTCCAGCACATTCATCGGTTACGTTCCCAGTCCGTTGAAATTTTTCAAACAGATCCTTTATTGTATCGCTTTTCGGTCCTTTGGTTACATTAAACCTCCGTTGAAAACTACGTCTTGTTGCAACAACACTGTGTTCTAGGCGGTGGAATTCCAACACCAGAAAAATCCTCTGTTCTAAGGAATAAACCATGTTGTCTACAGCACACTTGCACGTTGTGAACAGTACACGCTTACAGCAGAAAGACGACCTACAGAATGGCGCACCCACAGACTGCGTTGTCTTCTATATCTTTCATATCACTTGCAGCGCCATCTGTTGCTGAAAATTGTAACTACTGTAATTTCGAAAGTTTGTCCGCCTGAAAATGTACTGTTGTCCCAAGCATATTGCAACAAACGGTGTATTTCTATCGCTGCTCGTTTAGTTTTTATTGCCGTTTCAAATATACCGGTCATTTTTGAAACACCCTGTATTTGACAGTGACAGACAGTTGTTGGTCCAGTCACCATAAACAGCATAGCAAATAGTGGTTTTCACTGAACTACAACATTAAACATTGCAATGTGATGCGTTCCAAATATCTGGAATAAATATTCTAACAAAATTTAGTTGTTCTGTGGTTTACATTCCATATTATGATGTAAGCTCTCATATAACTGGTTGGGATAACAGATTCTTATGTTAAAAGTCAGGGTATATAAGTTATAATATTGCTACAGCTTCTAAAGTATTGTAAACATAATCCATAGTTCCAGTTGATAAGGATTTTATTTTTATCAGGTGTCATAATCAGTGTAACGTTTTCACTGCAGTACAAATGTCAGTGGTACATAGTGTTGAGGACTGACAGATTTTGCTATTCTCATCTATGAAGATTGCTTCCCTCACTCCTTTATATCTTAATGTTGAAGAATTGGAAATTTTATGCTAAATATTTTAGTCAGTTTCAAACTAATACCTAAAAAGTTTATAATAAATAATATGTTTGAATTCAGTGTCAAAATGGTGAGAATAAAACATGCTGATCAAGTAAGTGTATGCAGTAATGACAAAAAACGGTATAACATATCCATAAATAATGACTCTGTCATAAATATAACAGATAATTTATAGGAAAAGTGTATCACAGGAAAATTCAATTGAGAAAACAAATTAAGAGACAGAATTGCAGGCCAGTACCTATATGAGAGGTGAAATATGTAGCTCTGTTGACAGACATATGAAAGTAAATCTGACACACTACCTAGCTTTCAGAACTAACAGTTCCTTTATCAAGCAGGCTAGGTCAGGGAGTGTGGATGGGGGAGGGGGATGAAGGTGGAGGAAAAGGGATACTTTGAACTCTTTGTTTATCCTTCTCCTCATTTCAGGTGGGTCTCTCTCACACTGTGGTCTGCATGGCCTGCCTTTTCTTTTTAACCTTACCCAAACTGTCTCTCTCTTCTACTGCTGAAGGTAATTTATAAGTAAGACATGGATGTACATCCTATTCTCATATATAAAACAGATCACTGGAATGGGTTTATCAAGCAGACACAGCATGAAAGAATTTTTTTGTTCCAAATATTCTAAAGGGTTACAACAATTTGTAATGAGGATTTTTTTTTTTTTTTTTTTTTGAAAATGTAAGGATAGAGTTGGATACAAAATTGGAGATGGGAATACATATCTGGCAGCAAAATGTATTGTCATGGAGAAACATTCCTTATTAAACTACTAACCAATGAAATTACTAACAGTACTTAGAAATCTTGAACTCTGTTATCAAAATAACAAATATTATTCACATGTAAAAAATTTAAAACAGAGCAGTCTGTAGCATTATTAAATAGTTAGATAACAAAAAAGTGGTAAAAATGTGTTCCCTCTCCAACAAGACCAGCAACACAAATAGATAAATCAACAGCCACCAGAATCAATAAATTCTTTATACGAGTAGCTGAAAAAAAGAGAACCAAACATACAGGAGATTCATTACCTATACTTTAGTAGACACTGTATACATAAGTAAGAGAATTTATAACTAGGAACAGTGCCACTAAAGATATTACAACATTCACTGCATCATTATAATTCATGCCAACATAAAAGTAAAATTCTAAGTGTGAGATCTGGAGCTTAATTCACAGGCTCCTCTTGAGCTATTTATGCAAGAATTTAATTATTCTAGGCATACTGCTGACCATCTGGAAATGTTGCTACTTGTATCAGCTCTTAACTGGAAGTTGAATAAATGATTTGCTAATAGGTCATTTTTATTATTGTTGTTGCTGCTATTGTTGTTATTATTATTAAAGGACAATGAAAACACAAGGTAATAATTTAAATACATTCAGTGGATACCTTCGCAACAACTTATCAATTGATGGCTCCGATGCAGGTAATGAAGGTGGAATGGACGAGAGACCAGGTTTTGCAGCAACCATAGCTCTTTCCAAAGCCCCCAACTGCGTATTCATCAACAACTGTTCTACAATTAAATGAGGGTGTCCAACAAGGCCCCAGAGTGCTGAACACTCTGCTGCAGAAAGTGCTCCCAGCATGTCAGTACTTAAGAGCATCAATTTATACTCATATTCCGTATCCTTAGGTAGGTCACATTCCATCAAGAATTCCAGTACAAACTTCAAACCAACAATGGTTTTCAAATGAGGCAGTACATCTTCACATATGGAAATTGCATGAGATGTCTCTAAAGACTGAAGTAGCTGAAACAATAAAAAGCAGTTTAACTCCTTAATACAAGTTGCATTACAATATTTCCTTATAAGTTAAGATCAATACTTTCACTATTAATTTAAATACTGCAAAGTACTGTTAACTGGGAATTCCTCTACATGTTCAGATGCTTAAATTTGAAAGAGTTTCCTTATTCAAAAAATGGCTCTGAGTACTATGGGACTCAACTGCTGTGGTCACCAGTCCCCTAGAACTTAGAACTACTTAAACCTAACTAACCTAAGGACATCACACACATCCATGCCCGAGGCAGGATTCGAACCTGCGACCATAGCAGCAGCGCGGCTCCGGACTGGAGCGCCTAGAACCGCACGGCCACCGCGGCCGGCTTTCCTTATTCACTTTGCAAAATTTCCATTTTCTTTATTAGGTGTAGCTATTCTTAGGTGTAGGTATTTTGAAAAGGTGAACACACTGAGTGAGTGTAATGTAGGTCATTATTATGTTTTTAATGATGACAACAGAAAGGAGGAATATTTTTTATTATGCGACCAAAATAAAACTTTATTTTGCTGCAACTAATTTTGAATTATTGTTATCATCTGGCACACTTGAATGTAATATACTTTAAGAGAATACAATTTTCTGAAGGAAATGTCACATACTGGATGGTTGTAATTATACTTTCAATATTTAACATGGTCTAACACGGAAACTAATTACCGTATGAATACCAAACGTGGTAGCATTAATGTCAATGACTTGGGGAAGAGAGATAATGCAGAATCAATTCAGTTGAAACACTTTTAATGTGCTGCTACAGTACATAATACCATTACATATCGGTACCATTATTGCTACAAAAGGGGCTCAATATGGCACCCATCAGTATTGAGAAGAGTCTGAAAGTACAGGATTGCATTCTGCACAGTAGAATGAAGCATGTTCATATGTATGCTGGCTACCTCTCTTGATATGCTGTGCCCCACAACAAGAAATCACAGGGAGTGAAATCAGGTGATCGTACAGGAATAGATTGTCTGATAATTTGATTGTTTCCAAGTGTGTTTCGGAGAAGCAAGTGAACTTTATGAATGATGTGTGGTGGGGCCCCATCTTGCATGAAAACTGTTGATCTCAATGTGTCTCTCTCCTGCACGGCGGGTATGACATGCCAGCAAAGCATATAGCAGTAACACTGGCCAGTCACAGTGCACATCTTTGGTCCTTGAGTGCAAACCTCTTTAAAAAAGAATGGGCCAATGATGAACAGAACATAGCCGTGAAGCCACACCAAATGGTGACACATTCACCAGACAGAGGAACGTGATGCACAGTGACTGGAGGTGAAGATCCCCACACTCGGCAGTTGTGTGTGTTCACCTCACCCATCAGAGAAAAATGAGCTTTGTCTGTCCATAGAATGGTCCATGCCAGCCCTCATCAACTTCAATTCTCACAAGAAAGTGAAGAGCGAAGTCAACATGTTCTTGTGCATCCTGTGGCGCAAGCTGCAGTACAATATGGACCTTGCACGGATACCAATTGAGAATGGTTTGAAGCACCTTCCATAAAGTGGACCACGGGATGTTTAACTGCCATGACACAGCACGCACATTGCCTGACGATCGGGAATTGCATGCAGAATTATCTGCCATGGCAACAGCAATTTCATGAACCACCTGTGGTGCAACTGGTCATTGGCCTCTTTCCAGAGCAATGACCAGTTCTCCAGTTGATTTGAACTTCTTCATCATGCTCCGCACTGCAGGTGGAGAAAGACGACACTTCCGTAATCCTCTCAGTAGGTGATATCCTTGAATTGCAGCTGCAGCATTACTGTTGTTTTGGTAATAGAGCTTCACCAATAATGCCCTGCTCCTTTTGTCTGAGCTCATGATGTCATGTCAACAAGCACACAGTGACTGGTCAGGTGTGTGAGACTATGAATCACAATGGCTGATTATGGCACCTGGTGGCCATAGTTGGAACTGGATGGTGGCACTGTGATGCATGGAAATCATGCACCCCATACTCAGGACATTAATGCTACCAAGTTTGGTACTCGTACAGTAATTAGTTTCCACGTTATAATGTGTTAAGTATGGGAATGTTTAATTATAATCACCTGATACAGTGCTATAATCATATTGTGTAGTTAAGTACTTACCTTTACAACCAAAGTAGTATAAAGTCATATGTTCATGATTGCAATTTTTATTAAATATATAGTTCATACTGTGGAAGCTAGTGAGCCTGCAAATACAAGCACAACAAACATGGTCCAGTCACATTAATTTTTCCACTCCTATGCTTGTTGTCAACATGTAATGACCACTCACAGATGGCAGGTGGCAGCACTAGCAGTGGAGTGTATATAAAGCATGTTGGGGGATGCAGAAAACAGAGCAATCATTGTTGTAATGTGCAAATGGACTGATTTATCTGACACACAAAATGGCATGATCACTGGCTTTCGAGACAAGGATGAAAGCATTTCCAAAATGGCTAAGTTTTTAAACTGTCTGCATGCTGTCATGGTTAAAATATATCCTGCATGGCAAAATGGTGCTATCTAAAACTAGTGCCAAGGCAACTGTGGTGCACCAGAGGCTATCAATTACAGGGATGAATTATGGCCATGTAGGTGTGTACAGGTGAATAGATGTGCAACTGCTAAGCATCTGACTGTCCAGATGAACCAAGAGGCGACCAACGGTGTCTCCTTAATAACCATTCAGCAAACATTGCTGCATATGGACCTTCGCAGCAGGCACCATGCTACATCTACATCTACATCTACATTTATACTCTGCAAGCCACCCAACGGTGTGTGGCAGAGG
Source organism: Schistocerca americana (assembly GCF_021461395.2). NCBI lineage: Eukaryota > Metazoa > Arthropoda > Insecta > Orthoptera > Acrididae > Schistocerca > Schistocerca americana. Next base: position 468,376,629 of record NC_060130.1, read on the forward strand.
GCACTTTACGTGCCACTGTCATTACCTCCCTTTCCTGTTCCAGTCGCATATGGTTCGCGGGAAGAACGACTGTCTGAAAGCCTCCGTGCGCGCTCTAATCTTTCTAATTTTACATTCGTGATCTCCTCGGGAGGTATAAGTAGGTGGAAGCAATATACTCGATACCTCATCCAGAAACGCACCCTCTCGAAACCTGGCGAGCAAGCTACACAGCGATGCAGAGCGCCTCTCTTGCAGAGTCTGCCACTTGAGTTTATTAAACATCTCCGTAACGCTATCACGGTTACCAAATAACCCTGTGACGAAACGCGCCACTCTTCTTTGGATCTTCTCTATCTCCTCCGTCAAACCGATCTGGTACGGATCCCACACTGATGAGCAATACTCAAGTATAGGTCGAACGAGTGTTTTGTAAGCCACCTCCTTTGTTGATGGACTACATTTTCTAAGCACTCTCCCAATGAATCTCAACCTGGTACCCGCCTTACCAACAATTAATTTTATATGATCATTCCACTTCAAATCATTCCGCACGCATACTCCCAGATATTTTACAGAAGTAACTGCTACCAGTGTTTGTTCCGCTATCATATAATCATACAATAAAGGATCCTTCTTTCTATGTATTCGCAATACATTACATTTGTCTATGTTAAGGGTCATTTGCCACTCCCTGCACCAAGTGCCTATCCGCTGCAGATCTTCCTGCATTTCGCTACAATTTTCTAATGCTGCAACTTCTCTGTATACTACAGCATCATCCGCGAAAAGCCGCATGGAACTTCCGACACTATCTACCAGGTCATTTATATATATTGTGAAAAGCAATGGTCCCATAACACTCCCCTGTGGCACGCCAGAGGTTACTTTAACGTCTGTAGACGTCTCTCCATTGATAACAACATGCTGTGTTCTGTTTGCTAAAAACTCTTCAATCCAGCCACACAGCTGGTCTGATATTCCGTAGGCTCTTACTTTGTTTATCAGGCGACAGTGCGGAACTGTATCGAACGCCTTCCGGAAGTCAAGAAAAATAGCATCTACCTGGGAGCCTGTATCTAATATTTTCTGGGTCTCATGAACAAATAAAGCGAGTTGGGTCTCACACGATCGCTGTTTCCTGAATCCATGTTGATTCCTACATAGTAGATTCTGGGTTTCCAAAAACGACATGATACTCGAGCAAAAAACATGTTCTAAAATTCTACAACAGATCGACGTCAGAGATATAGGTCTATAGTTTTGCGCATCTGCTCGACGACCCTTCTTGAAGACTGGGACTATCTGTGCTCTTTTCCAATCATTTGGAACCCTCCGTTCCTCTAGAGACTTGCGGTACACGGCTGTTAGAAGGGGGGCAAGTTCTTTCGCGTACTCTGTGTAGAATCGAATTGGTATCCCGTCAGGTCCAGTGGACTTTCCTCTATTGAGTGATTCCAGTTGCTTTTCTATTCCTTGGACACTTATTTCGATGTCAGCCATTTTTTCGTTTGTGCGAGGATTTAGAGAAGGAACTGCAGTGCGGTCTTCCTCTGTGAAACAGCTTTGGAAAAAGGTGTTTAGTATTTCAGCTTTACGCATGTCATCCTCTGCTTCAATGCCATCATCATCCCGGAGTGTCTGGATATGCTGTTTCGAGCCACTTACTGATTTAACGTAAGACCAGAACTTCCTAGGATTTTCTGTCAAGTCGGTACATAGAATTTTACTTTTGAATTCACTGAACGCTTCACGCATAGCCCTCCTTACGCTAACTTTGACATCGTTTAGCTTCTGTTTGTCTGAGAGGTTTTGGCTGTGTTTAAACTTGCAGTGGAGCTCTCTTTGCTTTCGCAGAAGTTTCCTAACTTTGTTGTTGTACCACGGTGGGTTTTTCCTGTCCCTCACAGTTTTACTCGGCACGTACCTGTCTAAAACGCATTTTACGATTGCCTTGAACTTTTTCCATAAACACTCAACATTGTCAGTGTCGGAACAGAAATTTTCATTTTGATCTGTTGGGTAGTCTGAAATCTGCCTTCTATTACTCTTGCTAAACAGATAAACCTTCCTCCCTTTTTTTATATTCCTATTAACTTCCATATTCATGCGCCCATGTTGACTGCTGTTCATTGGTGATGAAGACTGGAATTTGCACTCCAGTATCACAACTTGGCATTCACTGAGTAGTGGCAGGTGGCCTTTTCAAATGAATCGTGTTTTATGCTTCATCAGACAAATGGCTGTTTGTGTGTATGGCACAGAATGTGTGAAAGCAAACACCCTGCAACCAGGATGGAACATTATGGAGTGTGGAATATTTTTGCGGCATTCCCTGTGTGATCTCATCATTCTGGTAGGCACAATGGACCAACATAAGTAAGTGTTTATCCTTTGGGATCATGTCCAATCCTACATGCAGTTTGTTTGCCTCAGCACAATGGCATCTACCAGCAGGACACAGCAATGTAGTGTACATGCATGGTTCAAAGAATGCCAGGATGAGCTTATCATACTCTCCTGGCCATCAAACTTCACAGATTTAAACCCAATCAAAAATTTGTGGGACCATCTTGATAAATTTGACTCGTTCCACATCATTACGAAATATTGTATTCATGATCCATGGAACTAGTATTAATCTAATCTAATCTAATGTAATCCAATATAAGGCTGTTTGTGCCATGGAACCTCAAATGAGAAACCTAGTGAAGTTGGCCATGGCACTTGAGACGGAATGGCTCTACATCCCAGTCGGTACCTTCCAGAACCTCACTGTCTCTCTTTCTTCACATGTCACACAGTAAAAGATGGCTATTCAGGCATCTGACAGGTGGTCACATTAATGTGACCAAACAGTGTACATATGATGGCAAGAGTTTAATGTGAGTAAGTTGATTCAGTGAAAAAGCCATTGCCAAACACACCATGGGTAACAAAGTATTGATGACAGGTCTTATTATTGGGTACTTCTTATTGTAACAACAGATAGATGGGCCACAAAGAAATAATACTCACAAATTCAAGCTGGATATGCTATGAGAAACAAAAGCCACAATTCCATGCATTTAATTCTGCTCACCAAATATTACAGGGTACAAAGAATAGCATGGGTACAAGGGCACTGACTATGGATGCTCGAAGCATAGAAAAAAGATTTCTTGGCTGACTAATCGAATCACACACTGACAGAAAGGTATGAGTCTATTAAAACCACATGATATATCATGTCTGTTGACCTTACACTGCTCAGTAAGGTGGTGGAGGTATTCCCATTTACAGGACATTTACACAGATGAAATGGGGTCCCTGATACACTCATTCTCACTGGCAAACAATACAGAAACCTACTGTCAATTCATGGGCATTGGCTTGTTTGTCCACAAAACTGCACAGGTGACTTGTATTTATGGCTATGCAGGTCACCTAATCTAATTCCATTGAGCATATTTGGGAAGTCATAGACTGAGAAGTGTCCTCCTTGGTACAAGATCTGATCAATATCCAAGAACTATAGGCACTGGTAGAATGTTCATGCATCAGGCTAGTTTTGCAACACTTTGTGTGTCTTGTTTAGACCATTCCACAATACCTCACCATGATTATGAGAGCTAAAGAAAGTGCTGCAGACTACAAGGCAGATGTCAATACATTTGCTCATGAGCATATATTGACATCTACTACCATCCCAAGCCTCTGCATGAGTAGTAAAGGCATTAAAGAGCACCCACTACTCATCAGAGTGTTACCGCTAAAACAGGAAATAGGGTGCAACAGAAAAGGAGACAAACCACACCAAAAAGCAATTAAAATAGAGTAAGAGAGGGATGAAAGAGTGTGCTCATCAAAGGGGGTAGGGTCACTGGTTCTCTAGACCCAGTATGCAGTGGGAGATGACCCAAATCCAGTTCACCCACCCCTCCCCACCTCAGCCAAATGGCTCAAATGGCTCTGAGCACTATGGGACTTAACTTCTGAGGTCATCAGTCCCCTGGAACTTAGAACTACTTAAACCTAACTAACCTAAGGACATCACATACACCCATCCCCGAGGCAGGATTCGAACCTGCGACCGTAGCGGTCCCGCGGTTCCAGACTGTAGTGCCTATAACCGCTCGGCCACCCCGGTCAGCCCACCTCAGCCACAAAGATATTTTAAAACCATATACAGGGTGAGTCACTAACTATTGCTACCTAGAATAACTGGAAAAGTGTGATAGTAGCAGAAAAGTTTATGGGACAAATGTCGCATGGGACAATGGGGGCCATAATATGATGGTTTTTTGTTGCTAGCTGGTAGCACGTCAGAGATATGAAGGTCAACTTTGTTTTTTTAAAATGGGATGCTATAATTTTCTGATATCGGCTATAAAGAGAAATCTAATGATGTGTAACAGTAAGGTCTTTGAAGGTCAACAAAGGTCACAAAGGTGGCATGAATGTCCATTTATAGAAGGTGCTCGAAGTGATGACCATTGGCATCAATGCAGAGCTGCAATGTTCTTATCATACATTTAGTGGTATTCCTTATCACTTTGGCACTTATCGAAGCACATGCTCTGACAATTCTCTCTCGTTCATCATGCAAATAGTAAATATTCAACGAATACGGCGTATCTATCTAATGTGCCATTGACACGTAAACACCATTCAATGGTTTCACAATACAACACTAATAGGATCAGTAAGACTAGTATTGTCAAATCAAGTGAATGTGAGTGATGTATTCCTTTGAAGAACAAGTCGATATGCTTCTCATTTACGGAGAATGCCAATGAAATTCAGTGAGAGCTAGAGACTTACACACTGAAAGATATCCTCAATATTCTCACCCTACACGTTGTACATTTAAATATGTGTATGATAAATTGAGAACAACTGGATCTTTAACGCATCAGAAACATACCCAGCAAAGGAAAGTTACTAACAAGGAAACGGATGTTACTCGTGCCGCTGTGGTTCGAGATCCTTGTTTTAGTTCGCATCACATTGCAAGGGAATCTGGCATGAGCCAGAGTAGTGTTGTTTGTGTTCTGCATCACCATAAATATCATCCTTACCATATCAGTCTCCACAAAGAATTAACTGGTACAGATTGTATGCATCACATTGAATTCTGGCGATTGGCTCAACTTCAGATTCAGAGGGATGACACATTTATTAATTTGATTTTATTTACTGATGAGGCTACATTCATGAACCATATAAATGTTAATTTGCATAACATGCTTTATTGGGCTACTGAAAATCTATGTTGGCTGCGGCAAGTTGCACACCGAAAACTATGGTCCGTGAATGTATGGTGTGGGATTCTGAAGCACAGAATTATAGGCCACTATTTCATCGAAGGAAATCTTAATAGTTGGAAGTACACCACATTCCTGCAAGAAACATTATGTCTGTTACTGGAAGAAATACCTTTAGGAACAAGGAACAGAATATGGTATCAACACGATGGGTGTCCGGCACATTTTTCACTGATGGCTAGAAATAAGTTGCAGACACAATTCCCAAATCACTGGATTGGATGCGGAGGAGATGTGTCATGACCAGCTCGTTCACTAAACTTAACGTATTTAGATTTTTTCCTTGTGGGGATTTGCAAAAGACATTATTTATAAAGATGTTCCAACTACACCTGAAGATATGCAAAAGAGAATTGTCAGAGCACGTGTTTCAATAAGTGCTGAGGTGATAAGAATTACCACTCAATGCATGATAAGAACATTGCAGCACTGCATTGATACCAATGGTCATACTTCGAACACCTTCTGTAAATGGACGTTCATGCCACCTTTGTGACCTTTGTTGACCTTCAAAGACCTTATTGTTACACATCACTGGATTTGTCTCGATAGCCGCCATCAGAAAATAAGTACCACACTATAGCATGCCATTTAAAAAAAACAAAGTTGACCTTCATATCTCTGAACCGACCCCACTTAGCAACAAAAAACCATCGTCATATTATGGCCCACATTGTCCCATGCAACTTTTGTCCCGCAAACTTTCCAGCCCCTATCATACTCTTGGAGTTATTCTTGGTGGAAATAGTTAGTGACTCTCCCTGTATATGAAAATAAAAACCATGATCACAGAGAAAACAGAGAACCAGTTCAACCAACCATGAAACTGTGAATTGTCCACCAATACTCGAGGCAGAGAATCTGGAAGGCCATGCTTGGCTTGAAGGGCCAGAAGAAGGGGGCATTCCACCAGTGAGCTACTGTCTGTAAGGTTGCACGGCGACAGTGTGTAAAATAAGACTATGGGTTAGCCTGGTATGACCAATGCAAAGGTGACATAGTGTAGTGGATTCCTTCTGGGAGGAGTAGATAGAAGAGTGCCATTCAACAGCAGGCTCCCCAATAATGCAGAGTTTATCAGAGAGGGCAGTAGGAAATCAGATATCATTCCATTTCTGAGTAAGTAGAGGTCTTATTTGCACCTGCAAATCCACACCTGGCATGGTCCTAATTTGTGGGGCTCTGAGCACTATGCGACTTAACTTCAGAGGTCATCAGTCTCCTAATTTGTGGCTTGGGTGAGGGGGCTGGGGTGGGGGGGTGGGGGGGGGGGGGGGGTCAAATAGTTCAAATGGCTCTGAGCACTATGGGACTTAACATCTGAGGTCATCAGTCCCCTAGAACTTAGAACTACTTAAACCTAACTAACCTAAGGACATCACACACATCCACGCCCGAGGCAGGTCGCGTGGTTCCAGACTGAAGTGCCTAGAACCGCTCGGCCACCAGCGGCCGGTTGAGGGGGGGGGGGGGGGGGGTGAAAAAGCAGGGGAGCACATTCCAGGGAGGAGAGGTGAAGATCCTGGCAGAGGGCTGCAAGGCACATTCCAACTGGTAATCCCACCTAAGGTCAGGTATCAGGAGGTCAATGCCCCTTGTACACAAGAAGAATGGGACACATCGAATGATCAGGGAAATATCAAATGGCGACTGCAAAGGAGACCAAGAAATGATACCATCTGAACTGAAGAGGTAAGATCCCTGTTTCGGCAAGGAGACTGTCTATGGGCCTAGTCCACAAGGCACCAGTGGCCAGACAAACTCCATGATGATGGATTGGGTCTAACAATTTCAAAGCCAAAAGCACTGCCAAACCATTAACCTGGCAAACATTGTACATTCAGGATGAGGCCAGGACTTGGTAAATACAGAGAAGAGTAGCATGATCCACACCCCAGGAGGTGTGGGCAGGGAAGCAGAGGCATTTATACTTCTGCATGCAACTAGCCTTTAGCTGATTAATATGGGGCAGCCAAGTCAGCTTTTTGTCAAAAAGAAGACCCAAAAAACAGGACTCTGAAACAACTTCCAAGTGCTGGGTGCCCAAGTAGAGTTCTGGGTCACAATGACAGAAATGCATGACCCACAGCAAGGAAGCAGATACAGTTAAGCTTCTGCATGCAACTAGCCATTAGCCGATTAATATGGGGCAGCCAAGTCAGCTTTTTATCAAAAAGAAGATCCAAAAAACAGGACTGTGAAACAACTTCCAAGTGCTGGGTGCCCAAGTAGATTTCTGGGTCAGGATGGAATATGGTATGATGACAGAAATGCATGACCTGCATTTTTGCAGGAGAGAACTGGAAAACATGGGAAGGGGTCCACACAAAGGCCCCATCAGATGGTGCCATGGAGCTGGTGTTCAGCTGAGGCTACTGACTGGGACCTGTACCAACTACAACTGTCACTGACATACGGCAGAGGGGTGAGCAGCAGCTGGACAGAGGTCACTAGCCCATTGATGGTGATGAGGAAGAGTGTGATGCTCAGGAGAACCCCAGTAGGATGCCACTCTCTTGGACTTGTGGAGAGCTGAGTGAAGTACCAACACCATTCTGGAACAATCGATGGGATAGACAATGATTAATAAAAATCAGAAGGGAGCCTCGAAATCCCCAGTCATGGGGTAAGTAAACTGTGATGGCACCAAGCACTGTTGTATGCCTTATATCGGTCAAAAAAGACTGCACCGATGTGTTGACATTTAGAAAATGCCTGTTGGATTGTTGTTTCCAACTGGTCAGCCTGTTGGATTGCTGTTTCCAACTGGTCAGAAGTGTTGGTTGTGGAGTGTCTCTACCACGAATTACACTGGTAGGAAGGCAAAATGCCCATTATAATCTGCAGGTAACCATCCTTACAAGCAATCTGCAAACCACATTAGTGAGGCAAATCGGTCAGCAGCTGTCAAGAGAGATGTTGGGTTTTTGCCTGGCTTAAGAATACAGACAACAATGCTATCTCACCACTGACAAGGGAAGACACCGTTGAGCCAAATACAGTTGAAGACCATGGAGGAGATGAAGCCACTGAGTAATATTCAGGTACTGAATCATATAAATATGAATAGAATCAGAGCCGGGGGTTGCACCATGAGAAGAGGAAAGAGCCCAATGTAGTTCCCAGTCGGCGAAAAGTTCATTATATGATTCTACTTGTGTTGGGTAAAAAATAGGGGGATGCCTTCTACTTGCCATTTCTGCATTACAAAGGTACCTGGATAATAAGAGAACACTGATGCTGCCACAAAGTGGGTCACAAGGTGTTCAGCAGGAACAAATACTTTGGTATAAAGACCACCCTGAAGGGCAAGACCTGGAACAGTGGCTGATTGTTGGCAGCCCAGAAGACTATGCAACTAGGCCCTCACCTGGGATGAAGAGGCATATGTTCACAGGAAGGAGATGTAGCTCTCACAGCATTCCTTCTTACTGCGTTTAATTAGATAATGAGCCTTAGCATGAAGTCACTTAAAGGTGATAAGGTCTATGAAGAATGTAGCTTGAAACACTGCAGGGCTGTTTGGTGATCCTAAACAGCTACTGCAATCTCTTCTGGTCTACCAGAGCACTGGCTGGCAATGCAGGAGATCTGCAGAAAGGGGAATAGGAGTTCCAATAATGTGGGTGATCAAGTTGGAGACATCTTGTACACCCTCATCAACACAATGATAGAGAGTGGGCAAAGGTAACAGCAGAGGCATATTGGCTCTGCAAAAAACCCAGTATAGTAGTCATTCCATCTGGCAGTGGCAAGAAGCTGGCAGTGGCAAAAAAAAAAAAAAAAAAAAAAAAAAAAAAAAAAAAAAAAAAAAAAAAAAAAAAAAAAAAAAAAAAAAAAAGAGGACAGGATCACTGGAAAGTGGTCACTGTCATGAAGATCATCTTCTACTGAACAATGCAGTGAAACAAGACTGGGGGAAGAGATCATCAGATCAATAGTTGAAAAGGTGCTATTGGGGGAAGAGATCATTAGATCGATAGCTGAAAAAAGTGCTATTGAGGGCACCGAAGTCGGTAGGAGTACCATCATTGAGGGGACACAGATCCTGGTTGGTGAGAAGCTGGTACAGTAGAAGGCCCCTATCAAATGAAGTGGTAACCCCCGCAGGGGATTGTGCACATTTAAATCCCCAAGCAGGAGAAAAAGAGCGGGGGGGGGGGGGGGGGGGGGGGGGAAATAGTTGGGTTAAGGTGGTCAAACTCAAGATAAGTAAGTGGCCTGCCTGGAGGTATGTAAACATTGCAAATGATGATCTCTGAGATCATTTGCACTTGCAGCAGTATTGCTTGCAACATGGTATGAAAGGGAATCCAGTCACTGACAACATCAGTGCAAACCAATGTACAGATTCTTCCAGATGATCTCTCAAAGCCAGCACAGTTCTGACAAAATACAGCATAACTACAGAGCATTGACACAGCTCCTCTGAATGATCATGTTATGAATGTCCAGGTTAGGGGTGAAAGGGCCAGAAGGACTTGTCATGCCCCAGGATCACTACCTGTCACAAATGGTGGTGGAACCAAATCAGTGAGCACTGGTTCCGAATCTGGCAGTGTGGAAGGATCTGGCATCACTCAGGTCACCAGAGTAACCTTGCGCCAATTCCTGCTCCTGCTCCTCCTCCTCCTCCTCGTTCTTCTTCTTCTTCTTCTTCTCCTCTGCCTCCTGCTCCTCTTTCACAGCATTTAGTGGCCAGGATTCTTGTGAAGGCTTATCTGCAATGAGTGTGGGGACAGATTAATAAGTAGGCAGTCCTGGAACCCAAAGGTCATGGTTCCTTCAGCCATGAGCTGGTGCTGGGAATCTTATCTTTGGGTTTCCAGGGAGAGAGGTCCCCAGAGAGAGCCCTGTTACTGGTAGACACCAGAGGAGGAACCTACTCCTCTGGCCAGGTGCAGGAAGTAATTCCCAAAGCAACAAGAGAGGAGGGTGGTGGGAGAACTGGTCTAAAAAAAAGGGGGCAGTGGGCATGATGGCTGTGCTTTCATATAATTGGACATCATATCAACAGGATGTAGGCACTCATATTTCTTACATGCAGTATAAGTCAGGTGATCAATAGATTTATATTCCTGTATTTTATTTTCTTTCTTGAAGACTGAGCAAACTGTTGAACATGGAGGATGGTGTTCCATACAATTAACACACAAGGGGTCTTCTTCACAAACTTGACCCTCATGGAGTGTATCTGCTGTTATCACATTTTGAGTTCACTGTGCAGTGCGATGACATATGATCACAGAGCAGGTATTAGGTATTGGAAGCACCTCATGGATGGTGGGACATACAGTTTCACTTCATACTTGTACACTGTGACTAACTTCTCCTGGGAGGACATTTCATTCAAAGGCTAAGATAAAGGTGCTTGTTTCTACTCTGTTATCCTTGGGACCTTTTTGAATGCATCAAACATAATGTATGCCTCGTCACTCAAGATTAGCACCTAGCTGTTTGGAGTATAAGGTCCCGGTGGAAGATGACTCCTCGGACCATATTCAAAGTATTGTGTGAGAAAATTGTTATTGTTATGTCACTCAGATGTTCATGTGACTGATGGGTTGTAGGTTGTGGACAAGAAGAGGCTTTAATAACTAGGGATCCACTGCACATTTTTCATAATGATTCAACTTCTCCAAATTTATCTTCAATATGTTACTCGAAAAATAAGGGCTTTGTCACACAAAAAGTGACCGCATTGGTTCATTTACATACTGGGTACCAAATAAATTGTTTCACTCCTAGGTATCTGGCTTGTCCCTCTTTCCACAGGGGTAGCAATGGTAAGAAAACCAGTTGGGTTGTAACAGTCCACATTGAAGTTTTGAGTCCTGTCTAAGGAGACAGGCAGATCAGAATGGCCATTGTTCTGGAGTAATTTGATGCAGAAGTGATTTCTGGCATTCCCCAAAGTAGAATTATAGGCCCTCTGTTGTTACTTATCTATAGTAAAGATTTAGGAGACAATCTGAGCAGCTGTCTTAGGTTGTTTGCAGATGATTCTGTCATTCATCATCAAAAGTCATCAGAAGATAGAAAGTTGCAAAAGAATTTAGAAAAGGTATCTGTATGGTGCAAAAATTGGCAATGACCCCTAAATAATGAAAAGCGGTGCCTACACTAAGCAGTGTAGGCACCACTTAGTAAATCTGTTACATTTTCTAACTGTTATGCCAATAAAACACAGTCTTTGGTTTGCCTTCCCCACAACATTTTCTGTGGGTTCATTCCACTTTAAGTTACTTGTAATTGTAATTCCTAGGTATTTAATTGAATTAACAGCTTTTAAATTCGACTGATTAATCATGTAAGTGAAGTTTAATGGATTCTTTTTACCACTTGTATGGATGACTTCACACTTTTCATTATTTAGGGTCCGTCCTCTTTTGGAGTACTGCTGCATGGTCTGGGATGCTTACCAGATAGAATTAATGGAGTACATAGAGAAAGTTTAAAGAAGAGCAGCATGCTTTGTATTATAGTGAAATAGGGAAGAGAGTGTCACTGACATGATACAGGATTTGGGGCAAATCTCATTAAAACAAGAGTGCTTCTCATTACGGTGGAATCTCCTCATGAAATTTCAATCACTGGCTTTCTCCTCCAAATATGAAAATATTTTGTTGACACCAACCTACACAGGGAGAAATGATCATCATAATAAAATACGGGAAATCAGAGCTCCCATGGAAAGATATAGGTGTTTGTTTTTTCCGCACACTTTTTGAAAGAACTATTGTGAAGGAGGTTCAATGAACCCTTAACCAGGAACTTAAGTGTGATCTGCAGAGAATCCATGTAGATGTAGATGTAGATGTAGATGTAGATGCCACCTACTGAAGTCAAGCACACTCTCCATGAATGCCACCCAACTGCAGCCATGGCCATTTGGTACTATGGCCACTGTTGGGAGTCCTGATGCCCCAGGAAGATGGGGCTCTACACCTTGGCCTGTGTGGGGAGCTATCAGGTCAGGCATTAGGAATGTGACCCCTACGTTATGAGGGGGATCAAACAAAAGGGTACATAATGACCCCATCATGTTGGATCAGCTACTGTGTTGGCTATGAAGTGCTAATAAGAACCTACACAGGTACTACGTACAGATTATCTTTAATACTGCAAGAAGTATAAGCTACTTAAGGTGTTCTTCCCCTGTCAGTCCACACTACCGAAAAATTTGGAAAATGAAGATCAAACCCAGAAGGGGGCCACTAATTACTTCAGTCAAAATGTGGTGAATGAAAGAATATTCCAAGGAAGGAAGGCATAATCTATGTAATAGATGTAATAGCCAGGTCAACATCAAAGGCTGCTACCACAAGAAAGAGCAAGAGATGAGAGACTGCAGCACAGAAACAAAAGGAGGTGCTCAATAGCTTGAGGCCCTGTGCTCACCCAGCATATACTTATGAAAGAGTCTATATTTTGTAAGTACATAAATTTGCATCATCAGTCTAGTTTCTTTCACCTCAGATCTCATACATGAAAACAGAACACAATATGTCTGCGATAAACTGCTCGTCCATTTCCAGTGAGTCGACTGATTCTGACGAAATTTGTCACAAAATAAGAACACTGTCTGAGGTGGAAAAACAGTCCCATACTAATATGCCACAATACACAGTTATTACCTTGTACTTTTGTGACCTATTTTTGTGGTTGATGGTGGCAGTGGTAAGAGGAGGGGGGAGGGGGGGGGGGGGCAAGTATGCTTTTTTCCCAAATCTTGAACTATGTATGCCTACTTACCACACATTGTCCTCTATGTGACTGATGGAAGTACAGTTGATTAGTATCATGTTCATTAAATTTCAAAACTTTGCTTCTAATGTTAAAAAAAATTCTTCACAACTTAAAATGTATGAACTGGATAATTGGAAAGCATTGAAGTGACAGCAACTGCTCTGAAAATCCAGTTTATGTGAAATTTTGTTGCCCCTTCCATATACAGAAAGTATGGGGGTCAAGGCTAGTACTCACAAACATAACAACATGTGATAGAAAAGGAGCGAAACTATTCCAATAAAGGAAATATGTTATGTTATGTCTGCATTTTTCATAAAAGAACACTGCCTACTGGAATTTGTGTTCAAAATGCTACGTAGCTGTTTTTCAATTCTGTGGCAGTAAAAATCTTGAAAATCCGAGAAAAGGGTAATTAGATAGACAGACTACTGTATGTTTGCTACAGTTGAGATTCTCTTTAAAATGATTATTTCTGTAGTTAGTAATTATTTTGACTAAATATAATTTCCCCAAATCTTTGCTTTAGAACAGACTGGTTATCATCCCCCAACATAAACTGACTATATAACGAGAAACCAAAACACTTCAATCACTAACTACCATTGTCAATAATAGCCTTGATTGTTCTTGTGGAAACATGTTATTTTCATTACTTTTGGAGTGGCTGATATTTACAAGATTGGAAAATAAAATTCTACCTTACTGTGCATAAATCATTTTATACTTCAACATCTCTGTTTTCTTTGGCTACTTTGTTTTCTTAAACTGGAACAAGGTAATTATACATTTGGTTTTGATGGGGACAGAAAAAGAGGTACGTAAAAGGTATAATGTTTAAGAGTTCAGGTCTTAGAATCACTTGCAGAATACCTTTTACAGCAAAATTGGGCAAAATAAGTTTCATCTAATGTAGACAGATATGACACATGGATATTAATATAATTAGTTTACGCAAGAATTAAGTTATCACCACCACCACCATCACCACATGATAGGTAGAGTAAAAGCTATTGATACTGTGGTGTACAATTGTTTTTTTTACATTTTTTTTTTTTTTTGCCAAAAGCAGTGTATGTGCAGGCCAAGTATTGTATTAATCATGTCTATTCATGCTTAGAAGCTGTGGGTGCTGTTTCCTTGATTAGAACATCTACAAATTTCAACTGGTCACAGTTCCAATCCAGAATTCTTAAAACTTCTTGAGAGACCACAATTTTCCTTAGCCATTTACAGGCAAACATGTGTGATACTTTTAGTAGGAATATTGCGGTAGAATGTAAACACTTTAGGAATAAAGGAGACCACTCACCGAAATGCAGAACTGCTGAGTTGTTGACTGGGACACACAAAAGTAAAGAAAATTTGCTGGCATTTGGAATGAACCCTTTCTTACTCTAGAGGACACACACACACACACACACACACACACACACACACACACACACACACACACACACACACACACAGTTGGAGAGAAAGTGAGAGAGAGAGAGAGAGAGAGAGAGAGAGAGAGAGAGAGAGATATCCCTGTGCCTTTATGTGGTGCTGAGGGGACACACAGTGTTTGGAATGTGAAGTGGTGTGGATTGGGGTGAGGTGGACCAAGGGAGAGAGAAGCAGGAGGCAGAGAGAGGGACTGGGGCATGTAGGTAGCAGCTCAAAAAGAGGCTGCTGTTTTGCTGGCTAGGCATGTGGGAGGAAGAGGCGGCATGTACAGGGCCTAGACACATGCATGTGTGTCAGTGCCAGTGGGGAGCAGTGCAAGATGAAAGTGGCATGGAGATGTGAATTGGGAGGGATTGGTAGGGCAGAGGAAGAGGAAACTGTTGGGTGGAGAGTGTGGGGACAGTGGGTTAATGAACACTGAGGTCAGGAGGTGAAATCTTTGTAGCTCAGAAAAGCTGGTGGTGGAGGGAAGGATCCAGATGGTCCAGGCTGTGAAGTAGCCATTGGAATTGAGCACCACTAACCATCAACACCCATCCTACACACAGTGAACTCTCCTGTCAGCACCTAATAGCGCCCAGACCTTGTCTAGCTGACCTTTCCAATTTACAACATATCCTCCAAAACTCCCTCTCAACATTCCCCAAAACACTGTTATTAACCTTTCCACCAAAAATCTCAATTCCACGGAAGTTTCAGTCCAATCTAAAGGCCTCATCTTGAGCCCACCATACTAGACTTGTCAATTCCTACAGTGAAAACAGTTTTTTTGTCACCAGTCCCTCTAACGAAAGCCAATCTAATCCCAACACTGAACCTTGAGTCTCCCAGTACATACCACCATCCAACCAGAACCCTCCCCCTTCCTACCTAACCCACCCCTGTTCACCTTCCTTGAATTCCTTATCTTCAACTTGGTCTCACCATTCTTATGCAGGTCCCTTCCTAAGAACACTAACCTTTCAGCAGAAGAAAGGGCAGCCATATAAAACCTCAAAACAGATCCTGACTTAATCATCCTACCTGCAAACAAAGGCTCTAGTCACTTCATGATGAATCACAGTGACTACCTGACAGCAGGCTTCTGCCAACCATTGGACTCCTCCATCTAAAAGCTCTGCCATAGTGATCCTATTCCCGAAGTCCAACAAAGCCTCCAAGCCCTAAAAAAAACCTTAGGTCCATCCCACAACCTATCCCTCGAGTCCATCTCCCTCTTCGCCCCAATGACACCCCAAAACACTCACCTTCTACATGCTCCCCAAAATCCATAAAATCAACAACACTGGATGCCCCACTGTAGCTGGTTACTATGCTCCTTTACTGAAAGAATTTTCATCAATGTTGACCAATATCCCCAACCAACTGCCCAAAACCTAGTTTCTCACATAAAAGATACTAATCATTTCCTCCATGGACTCTCCACCATCCCAACCCCTTTACCTCCTGGATCCCCACTCATCACTGTTGATGCCACTTCCATATATATCACAAATCCCTCATACCCATGGACTTGCCACTATTTAACACAACCTCTCAGAACATCTTTCAGACACCACACCTACTACTTCATTCTTAAAACATTAGCAACTATACCCTGACAACAATTACTTCTCCTTTGAGAGGAAGATATGAGGTTCATTGAAATGAAACCTGGTCAGTGCGTCTACCTTTACCTTACATGTAAGGTGGCACCACATAACTGCAGGTATGGTGGTGCCATCAATTGGTAGAGAGACTGTCACGTGCACACCATTTGATGTTGCATAGCGTCAGTGTGGTTTCACACCAAAGAGAAGGTGGTCACACAAGTTATCATCCCCCACTGAAAATGCAGGCGAGTAAGCAGGAACAACAAGGAGTGGTTTGATGTTTGGTGATGGTGGGAGTTGGAGGCCGTGAAATGTATTGACAGATGAAGGCTGTTTATGATGAGTACAGTCTGAGACGTTCAAGTGTTGTGAAGTGGCACAAACAATTCCTTGAGGGGTGCAAGTCACTGGAAGATGATGCTCATCCTGGATGGGCTCATCGTGTCATCACACCGAAAATAGTTGCAGAAGTGAATGCTTTAGTCTTGGACAACCACAAAATCACTGTGGACAAGATCCATCGGTTACTGGGTTTTAGTGTGGGCACCACCCACTCCGTAATGCATCAATACTTGAACTTATGACCCATCAGCTGACTGCCGAACAGTGCAATACTCAAATGGCGCTGTCTTTGAGTCATCTGAAATGTTATCATGAGGAGGAATGCAGCTTTCTGTCACGTATTGTCACAGGTGACAAAACATGGTGTCACCATTTTGAACCGGAAGTGTGTGAATGGGTCCAGGCTTGAATCATACAGCAGCCTACTAGCTTCTTCAAGGATGGAATCGACCAGGTATTGTCGCAATGGGATAAATGCGCCAACAGTTTTGGTGACTATTTTTGAGTATGTGTACTGTGTATAACTACATTTCTGAGTTAATAAAATCGTTACCGTTACTGTACGCTAGCGACCGGGTTTCATTTGGATGCCCCTTATACATACACAAAGCCTCAGCAGACATGAGCACCCACATGTCATCCTCCTGTGCCAACCTCTTTATGGGTCAGCTAGTGGAAACCTTCCTAGCCTCCCAAAACCCAAAACCCCTTGATGATTCAGGTCCACTGACAATATCTTCATGATCTGGACTCAGTGTCAAGACAACATATTCTCATTCCTTCAAAACCACACCACCTTTTCTCACATCTGCTTCACTTGATTCCCTCACAACACAAAATGTCAACTTTCTTGACATTGACCTCCAATGCTCTGATGGCTCTGTCCCATCTCTGTCCATATTAAACCCACTGACTATTCCGAGAGCTGTCATCCCTTCCACATAAAAAAAATCTCTCCTTTTCAGCTTTGCCACCCATGGATGGCATATCTGAAGTGACAAGAATCATCTTGCTCGTTACTCTGAAGTCTCAGGAGGGCCTTCACAGATAGGCACTACCCCCAAACCTAGTCTGCAAACAGATGTCCTGTGCCATATCCACACACACTTCTAATCCTCCCACCATCATCAAGAAACAGCTACAAGGGATCACACTCCCTCATCACCCAGTATCACCCTGGACTGGTACAAATAACCTACACAGCATCCTGGTCCATTCATATACCACTCTCACACCCAACCCCTTGCCACAGGGATCATATCCCTGTGGAAGACCCAAGTGCAAGACCTGCCCAATCCTCCAACCCAGCATTTCCTACTCCAGACTTGTCACAGGCTTATCCTCCACATCAGAGGCAGGACCATCTGATAAAACAGCCAAGTCATATACAAACTCTGCTGCAATCACTACACAACTTTTTATGCCAACCAACTAGCTGTCTGTTAGAATGAACGGCCACTGCCACACTGTGACCCAGAACAAAGCTGACCACCCAGTGACATGAAGATTAGCACAACATGCTTGATTTCAATGGCTGCTTTGCAACCTGGGTCATCTGGATCCTGCTCTCCCGCACCAGCTTTTCTGAACTACACAGATGGGAGGTATCCTTGGAACACAGCCTTTACTCCCGTAACCCTCCTTGCCTCAAACTCCATTCATCCAATGTCCCAACACACTCTACCCAACATTTCCCCCTTCCTGTGTCCTCCACTTCCCCATGTAACTTTCATCTGGTGTCACTCCCCACTGGCTATGACTCGACTCACACGCATCACATGCCTAGCCCATGAACCTATCATCCCCCCTCCTCAAGCCGGCCCGTGTGGCCGAGTGGTTCTAGGCACTTCAGTCTGGAACTGCGTGACTGCTATGGTTGCAGGTTTGAATCCTGCCTCAGACATGGATGTGTGTGATGTCCTTAGGTTAGTTAGGTTTAAATAGTTCTAAGTTCTAGGGGACTGATGATCTCAGATGTTAAGTCCCATAGTGCTCAGAGCCATTTGAACCATTTTGAACCCCCTCCTCACCTTACTTGCCAGCAAACTGGGTCCCTCCCTCGAAGCTGCTAACTACCTCCTCCTCCTCCCCCCCACCCCACCCCCCAAACCCTTCTTTCTGTCTCCCCTCTCTCTCTCTCTCTCTCTCTCTCTCTCTCTCTCTCTCTCTCTCTCTCTCCCTCTCCCTCTCTCTCTCTCTCTCACCCCCCCCCTCCCCCCAATCCTGCCTGCTCAATACAACCTCACTTCATCCTAGTCCAGCTGTAGAACTGCAATCCTGGCATCATGCATCCAGCTGACACCATGTAGGGGCCTGCAAGTGTATGTGCATGCATGTGAATTTGTGCTCTAGCTCAAGAAAGGACTCATTCTGAGAGCTAGTAAATTTTCTTTCTTTTTGAGTGTACCCATTGTTGGCCCAATGTTTCTGCTTTCTAGTGAGTGGTCTCCTTTACTCCTAATGCATGATACTTGATTCACTCATTGAGTGTTTATAGCATTTTCCCATATTCTTGATAAAGGTGCATGTATGTTATATAATGAACATGAAGTACAACAGCAATAATCATGTAACAAATCAAAACAATATAATTACAACAAAAATAATTAAAATGTATACTGATTCTATATGCAAGCATGTGATGACTCTTTACCATCTTCAATGATACAAAGTCCGAGGGCTCAGGGTGTATGTAGAGCAATAGAAACCTGGAATCTATCAAATGCTGCATTTTCATTCCTATACCATGATATTCAGCCCACTGTCGACATATCTGAAACTGAAAAATAAGAAATACACAACATCAGTAAAGCTATAAAAGATACCATCAAATAACTTGAACGGATAAGATGTATTTCAGTAATTTTATTACCTCTCTCTTCTCAATCAAAGTATCAAGTATAAATTCTGGATTTCTTTCAGATAACCTGCAGACATCATGCCATGTTTTCATATCACTATTTTGGAAGCATCTGAGAACCTGAAAATATGATTAAAAACTGAAAGACTATGCATTTTCTGAAAAACCTTAATTTATTCTCTACTTGTAAAATGAAAGGAAGTCTACTACACTTCTTGATAACATATACATCAGAAATTATTCAGTACAATTAGACCTTGGTGACCAGCCAAGCACTAAATAACTTCAGAACTGCAAATTTAACAAGCAATATGACATTATTTTGAAGAAATTATGTTGAATACTGTTAAAAAAAGGTTCACCATTTGTCAAGAATTTAAAAATAAATTGACGAAAGAGTTCACATGTGGACAGCCGGCTGTTAGTGTCCAGCGGGCACTAACACTCGTGGACAGCCGGCTGTTAGTGTCCAGCAGGCACGAACACTCAGCTGTTCACCTGTGAACTCTTTCATCATGAAGCATGCCAGGAGCAATTGAAGAATCACATAAAAATAAATTGTTTCTAGAAAGATCACTGTGGCAAACTCATAGCAAGAACAGGAATAAGTACTGCTACTGAGCTAATTTTGGTAACTTTTGTTTCTGATGTACTGTGAATTGAACCAACAAGAGTAAAAAAAAAAAAAAAAAAGAGAGAGAGACTAATAATTCCATTTATTCCATAAAAATTATAGTTTTCACCAACATTTATTTTGCTCAGTCATATCTCAGATATTTCTAAATTTTTGAATATTTAAAGTGAGTAGTCTGTATGAAACAAAACAAGTCATTTCTCTTTCCCTCTTGCAGGTATATTTTTAATGCCATTCACATTTGTCTACCATAAGCAACTCTTGTTTCATGTAACATTTTACTATCATGGGATTCAGTCTTCAGCTACATTATAGAGATGAAAATCCTATTCTGTTGCTGAAACATTATAAGTATTCCCTAAACATTGCAATTTGTTGACATTTAAATGTGGCTCTTCCATTTCAGTGGATTATGCTGAGTATCAATTAATTATCCTTTGCCAGTCCTAATTCGTGACACTGGCATCTCTGAGCAGATCCATTAACAGTCCATTACAAGTATATTGGCATTTGTCCCTCTGACTTTATCTTCCTGTCACTACTAGCACATTTTGTTCAAACTTCTCCTACAAATGCATAACACACGTACATCTTCATTACAATATTACTTGTTTTTGTGCTTTGAAACAGTTGTCTAAAATTGTCTTTCATTGAATATGGTACTACAAAATACCTGAAAGATAACATGTGACTTCAAAACTCTATGATTTTCCTTTAAATAGGAACTTTCTGGAGACACTGAAAACATTGCAAGTACCAAATACACAATGGGTGGGACAACTGGAAACTGTGTAGATATATTTATTATAGTTAATGATTGTGTTATTTGTAGCTTGTCAAATAAATGGATCAAGCAATTCCCTAATAACCAAAATCAAATGGTTCACCTTGGAAAATATTGAATATAGCCACACATTTATACATTACAAAAGAGGGTAGAATTAATGCTTGTGTGACGCAGCATTCATTGCTTTAAGCTTCCTTTTCCTCCTTGACACTGGTGACTACAGCTTGAAAGCGAGTGCTGCTGATAAGCAATTCTGTTTCAAGAGGGAACCAGTGGATCATGACAGTGGTAAGTAAACTGAGTTGTCGATAAAATTGGTAGTGATATCTAGAACTAATTAGACTGACTGAACAGTCACAATCATCAGAATAACAACATAGATAATTCCATTGCATGCAGCACTGATGCAACTGGAAATGGATTGGAATGTAATTATTAAGTATAAGGCATAAAAATAATTAAATGCAAATTTTTAAAAAAACAACACACAAACATGAAAGACTAGTTAATCAGTTGTATAAATAGATATAACTAACATGGAGAAACACAAGAACACTCCAAGTTGACAGAGTCTGTGGTTGCATTTTGATGTAGGATACTCCAAGAATATGTTTAAAAATTCCATTTCTATAACACACTGACATGAAGACAGTTAAATAATTTACAAGTAAAAAGTAGTATAAGGTGCAAACTCAAACATAAATTCACTCTTTCCCACTTACACACACAGCCAGATGGACAATAACTATGATCCCCACATAAAACCAAATTGTAAACTTGGTCCTTTGTTGCTGTTGAAATTCAAACTGCTTAAAAGGTTAATAGTTAAAACAAGAACTTAGGAAGTTACAGCATGCAGCTCAATAAGAGGTACAAGGTGAAGGTAAAACAGATAAAATCTGTAGTGCAAGCCTGCGACCGGGCTATTGGCTTGAATGCAAGCAAAGTACAACCCTTCTTCACTGTGGCACTAAGAGGATGAGGAGGAGGGTGACAGGTCTGCCCCAAGCTACCTTTTACTTACTGGAGTTCGCCTTTGATAGAAGACAAAGTGGATCTAGGACCATCCTGGAGGAACTGGAATGAGGAAAAATCCCCATTTCTATACCAGATTGAACCTGTGACTTCTAGGGCTGGAGTCTTGTGCTGTACCTGCTACAGCATCAAGGCTACCAATAAAAGGAAAAAGTACTACACACCACTGCAGCAAGGACACTAAACTAGCATAAGTAAATGTACCTTAAGTACATGTCCAGGGAAAATAAACTATAGCCAAAAGAATCACCCTGCTTTGACACATCCATGAATATTGCTATGCATGATTTTTGGATCTTAATATGACCTTTTGCACCAAGCAAGCAACATCATGATGCAGTATTCATTGAGTGGAACAAATAAAGTGCTGAACCTTTTCTTCTCACCATGACCTGCAAAGCTCTAAAAAGGTAGTTTCTTCAAAACAATTAGCTTAGAAGAATTTTAATTTTTTTTAATTCCCATTTATATTTTTCTTTGCATCAAAGGGATGTCTTTTGGTAAGGTCATATTTACAAATGCAATATCCTCCACATTAGATGATGAAACATTTTACAGAAATATATGTCTGCTGATACATAATTTCATTGATAATTTAAAATTTTAGCAAACATACATTTAAAATGTATACAGAAGTACAACTTCTCTTGTAATTTGGCACATGAAAAGTTACTCTAGAGTTTTTCTGCAATAAGAGCAACAGTCACCTGTTACCACTGACTGTGTATCAGATTTTTCCCACACCACAAACCAATAGGGCATGCTGTGCACCAAACCAAAATTATCTTTTTGTCATGTGGTACCAGTGAAAATCAGTCTCATGTTAAGGCAAGGAACAGTTTTGAATATTGATGATCCTCAAACAAAGATGTCACCAGGTGACAGTGACCAGGAGACATTGTCGGGTATGGGGTTTTGTCCTGTGAGCATCAGTAGCCAGCTGGAATCCCCTCACTGTGGATAGTGTTTATTGTTTCACATATTTGGCTCTAGCTTATCTGTAAATTGTACCCCCAAAATATAGCCGTGTTTCCGCAAAAGCTTTATAAAATGATCAGACAAAACAAGTCCACACCCAAAGATTTGTGACAAAAGCACTTCAAGATGTATAGTGAATTAAGAGACCTTATCTCCTTATCCTTTAATGTAATCACCAAAAAATCTGCTGCAAATCTAAAATCAATATATTCAGTTAACTCACTCAGCTTCCTAAACATGAGCTACAACTGGGTAGTGGTTGTCAGCACTTTAAGAGTGACAAAAAGCTGAAAAGAATGCCTGCTAATAAGGAGAACTGCACAGGTCCTTACTGTGGACACTATACTACTGACTTCAACAGTGAGGAGAGTTTCACTTAAATAACTTTCCTTAGGGTGTGTGTGAGTCTCCTCATCTAAGCTGGTAGGCTTCTCTGTGGCACACACAGGATTTCCGCATAGTAGTTTAAATGGTTTATTTTGCTACTTATTCACAAATATTGTTGAAAATATCTAGTTTAAGTTGTTTTCAGTGTTCTGTGTAGGGAGCTCAACATCAAGGTCATCAGTGAGGTAAAGGTACAGTAAAGTTCCACGTTTTACACCTACACAGGACAATGAGGCTCGATCAACCAACGTGTCATCCTTTGGCAATGGCATCACTGGATGGAGTATAGAGGGGCATGTGACCAGGACACCACTCGTCCAGTCACTGTCAGACTTCTTGACCTTGGGACCACTACTAACCAGTGGAGAAGCTTCTCAGTTGGCCTCATGAGACTGAGTGCACTTCATAACAACTCTCCCACTATGGAAAATTCCCTGGCAGTATCATAAACCAAAGCTGGATCCACTACCTGGCAGTTAGTCACACTGACCACTCAACTACAGAGGCACACAAGGTCATCAGTGCCCTTACTAAACTAACTGGAGATGAATCAGGGTGAAATGTTGAAAATTACATACCAAAAGGTAAACTATAAGACTCATCCACATGCCTCCATTCTTACTCACTCACACTCACACTTTCGCATAGAAGAACAAAATACATAAAACTCAATCTTTTTGAAAAATCCATAACTAAAATAATGTAACAGTGCTACAGTCATAGCTAAAATAATGTAACAGTGCTACAACTCTGAACATAATACTTGGATACATACCGCAGGATCAGGCCACTAATGCGTTACACATCAAATATACTGCCAATGGCATCTGCACGGGCAGATGACTTGCGCACACAGCATGGCATCTGCTGCACCATCTACTGGAGCCCTCCTCTCCAGAAGGACAGTGCAGCAAGTACTCGCTTTCATATTGTGTTCATACTTATTGTCAGCAACTGATTGTATCAGTACCCGGAGTTTTTTTCTTTCTATGTTTGTGTCTACATCCTCAACAGTTGCAGAAGAAGAAGAATCTTTGGCTCATTGTGGCCATGCTGCTGTTTGTGTCTTACAGTACAATACAAATGGTGATGAGTTTGGTGTTCACTTCCGTGTGCCCAATCTATTTGGTTCTTCCTTCAGTTCTTCTGACCATGGAGGCAGTGCTCCAATCTCTCCTCAAACAGCAGGGGGTCTTACTGTTGCTATTATGAACTTGTCAGTGACACTGACTACGCAAGCTTCAATGTTGTTGGCATACCTGCCACCCTTTTTCCCATTATGATGATGTGGCTGAACCCTGGGAGGTTTACAAAAAGTGGCTTCATCAACAGTTCCTTGCTTTTAATGTCACTGTTGCAAACATGTGTAAGATTTTGTTCCTTCCTTGAATTTCTCCTCGGATCTACAAGTTGTGCCAGTTAGCCCCGCTCCACGTACCTGTGTTGCTTTCATTCAATTACATGTGTAAGTCCTCGAAGTAGTTGTGAAATTATCACTGTAAACCCATGCATATCATTGTAGGATGTGTAGAGTTCTATTGCTGTCATAAAATGCACCACCAGACCTACCAGGCTTGGGCAGCTGAACTCCACAGCCTCAGTCACAAATGTCAGTTTGTTATGGATGCTCGTCATGATCCCCATGTTGATTCTATTGTCTGTGATGCCAGTATTCAGTTGTGTCCTGGCAAGGAGGTGTGTCAATGTCGCATACTATTTCACAGAAAATGTCGGGGCTGCATGCTCTAAGCGCTGGGCGACTTGCGACAATCGTACAAAAAAAGGACATTGAGCATCTGTGTGTCATTCCCATCCCTCCCTAAGTGCTGGGCGACTTGCAACAGCTGTAGGAAAACATTACATATAGCATCTGAGTGTCGGTCCCAGCCCCCTCCTGTGGACATGGACATGGATGTTAATCATGTGTTTCCAGTGCTTACAGATCATAAAAAACAGCTTAGTGAAGTGCCAGTTATGGAAAAGGTGCTCAGACTACAAGTGGATGTGAGAGCAGCTGTGACTTTACCGAACTCACAAACTTGTGTGGATTTGGGATCTCTGGCATTGTCTCCAGTTAGTAATGTTTGGTTAAGTTACAACAAGCTGCATATTCCAGTTTTAGGGCAATTTACAGCTTCCACTATGTATGAATCTGTGGTTTTTTCCTTGACTTTTCTGGTTGCGAATAATGCTGCTGTTACAAATCTGTTCAAGTTGGATGCTTCCAATGCATTTGGCTTTTCCAGTTCGGATATGGTGCACATTGTTTTTGACCAGGTGCCTTAACAGCAGTTAGATTTTCTATGTTCTGGGTTTTTGTTTCTTCTCTAATGTGGGTTAGGTTGTGCCATTAACTTTTTGGCCCCCATTACCCTGAAACCTATGGTGTGGCTGTGCTTTTTCCATGTGTGCCCTATTCCAATGGCTTTCATTGATCAAGTGAAATCAAAATTGGACAGGCTAACATCACTGGGGTAATACAGTCTATTACATTTACCTTCTGCATGATTGTTAAAAAACTGACTGGTCAACTTCACCTCTGCAGTGACTTTAAAGCTTAAGTCAATGCCCAGTCTATCCCTGTCACAAACCCTTTGTCCTGTCTGGATGAGTTATTGGCTAAACTCGCCAAGGAGGCAGCTTTTCTCCAAAACTGATTTATCCGAAGCCTATTTAAAGTTTGTGTTGGATGAGAATTGTAACCAGCTCCTTGTGACTAACATGCCCTTTGGGTTGTACCAGTACCAGCACTTCCAGTTTGGGTGGCCAGCATCCCGGCAGCTGTTGAGCATCTTTTTAGACCAACTGATGATGTCTTACTTTCTTACTGTAGAGTTGAAATGCATCATGCTCAAGTCACACTTTTTTCAGCCGTCTAGAGTGTATTTGGGGTTTGTGGTCACAGCTCTGCTGAGCCCTACACATTTCAAAGAACTCGAAGCATTTTTAAATACAACTGCTTATTATCATTAATTTATTCCATGTGTGGCCATGTTGGCCATCTCCTCCACAAGTTTCTCCACAAGAATGTTACTTTTCAGTTGACGCCAGCCTGTGAGCACACATTCATGCTTTTGAAATATAAATTACATTCTGCTCCTTGTTTGGCTACCATCTGGTTTTTGGTTACAGATGCCTCTCAGTATGGTATGGACTCACACATCAATATGAGAATGGTTCCAAAGGTCCAATACCTTACACATCAAAAACGGTTAGCTTGGCTCAGAAGCACTACTCCCAAGTTGAAAAGAAAGTACTCACTATCATCTATGCCCTCAAAAAATTTCATCTGTTCTTGTGTGGGTCTAAGTTCCATCTCATTACTAGCCACAAGCCTTTGGTTTCATTGTTTAATCCTTTCGCTTCTTTGCCTGACAAAGCAGCACATTGCTTCCAGTTTTGGGCCTTGTTTCTGTCCCACTACAACTATGAAATACATTTTCGGGCTACCAGCAACATGTCAACACCGCATTGATGTACTACCATGGTCCCTGATAGGGCCAGATCCTACTTTTGATCAGGATGAACTCCTTTGTTTTTACTTAGACGTTGAGGGGCAACATACAGGCTCCTAGATCGCAGCTGTTGTTGCTGTCAATCTACTCTTGTGTCAAGCTGTTCACCTCATTCAGCACGGTTGGCTCAGCAGACTTCTGATCCTTTGTATAACTTCTTTGTCCTCCATCATCTACTTTTAGTATTTTATGGTGTTGTTCTCTTAGCTATGGATGGGCTGTTGCCTAGTGTTGTGATCCAGGCCGCCCTATGGATGAATGTGCTTCAGCTGCTACATCAGGGAGATTGGTGCGGTCTTGTGAACAAAGTTATTAGCCCACGGGCACATGTTTTGGCCTGTCATTGTAGGTGACACTATACATCTTGTCGTGGCCTGCTCTTATTGTGGTACCCAACAGGCAGCACCATGGGCAACAGTTTCTCTGTGGGCCTCATTAAACTGTCCATGGGCATGCATCCAAATTAATTTCACAGGACCCTTCCTAAATTCTCCATGGTTGTTGGTTACCAATGCTTTCTCTTGATTTTCATATGTTATCTGTTGTCTTTCGACATGAGCCATGGCTATGATTCAATTGCTTTCCGAAATTTTATCTACTGAAGGATTGCCTTATAAGCTTGTGATGAATAATGGTCCAGAGTTTTGGTCTCAGGCCTTCCACGACTTTTGTGCCTCTCAAGGCATTTCCCACACAACTGCTCCTCTTTCCACCCCTAATCTAATGGCGAGGCATAATGTCTTGTGCAGGTACAGGCTGTGTTATTCCTTGTACACTCTACTCCACGCATTTTATTAAGATCACAATGGACAATTAAGAAATGTAACTACCAAGCAAATTTTACTTACAGTTAACACAAATTCAATACAGCACTCTTGTATGAAACTATATCTCTGCAGTTACTGTTGTCAGTGGGGTACCTTTTATGTGTTATAGCCAGGATTGGAGCATCCTGTTCATGCAAGAAGTTACAATAATAGAAGGAGCCCCACAAATTACTGTCTGTTATGTAAGGTCGCAGGATGGCCGCTAACAAAAACACGGCGGGACCGAATGGCAGTGGTCAGTGAACAAACAAGATGGACGAATGGGAATGGAAGGACAAGCACAACGACAGACAACTGAGCAAGACACCAAGATCAGCAACTAAGTATTAAGCAATGGGGTCACAAGAGATAACCTCATGAAATCAAAACAACGTCCACTCATAAATGAGAAGTAAGCACACGCAACATAAACACGGTCTCTGTAAGTGAGATATCAACTGACTCAATGCAAATACGACACTGCCTCACTGAGTGAGAGGCTGCCGCCTAAAATACATGACAGGGTATGTCGCTATTGGCCGCTGGGACCATGTGCTCCACAGTGGTGCCCCCACGTTAGACTCGGGGCCAGGAGTGCGTGCACCCATGGCTTACAGCACGACTGGTGCAGAGACCTCTTCATCAAGTTCCATGCCATCTGGTGCAGATTCGAAACGCGCGGCGCCCAGTACCAGATAAGGTCATGGTTAGCTTAGTCAGTAGAAAAATTTATTTGACAACAAACTAAAACATATACATATATCATATAAGAACGAAAGAAAATTGCTGTTACAATTAATAATATGTCCAGTCACCTACAGTATCAATAATTGTTTGGAATCTCTGAAGCATACGTGAAACAAAGTTTTCCACATTGAATTTGTGTTGATGGATGTTTCAAAATGAAGATCTTTTTTTCCTTGTAACTTCGTTTTGATATAAGACCATACATTTTCAATAGGATTAGTGTCAGGTGATGGTGAGAGCCAATCCAATACCTGCACACCTTTTTTCTTTTTCCAGTCACTGCAAAGCCTATTGCAGTGCTTCGTATCATTGTCCTCCTACAGTATGCAGTCTTCATTTTTGTTGATGAACCAACGTTTGGCAGTCAGCGTCAAATATCTTTGATAATTCTGTAATGCCTTCCATGAATTTGAATTGTTGGTAAATACATCCAAATCTCAGTCAAGTATTCAAAGTAAACTAATGCTCTATGGGCATTGCATGAAAGACAAAGGTTCCCTCTAGTGGGCTGTGAAAAAGCTTAGGTGATATGCCTCATCATGTGTGTGTAATGCTGATCACGCTCTTACTTAACAGAGTGTATTTAAAAATGCACGGAGTAGTAAAGTTAGCTTCTTTCATCAGAACATGAGAGGATCAAGTAACAATGGTAGAAGATCTCCTTGCCTGTTTGGAATATTTAGAAACTTCTGAAAAGATAGAAACCTTGTGCCTTTCAGAACACCTAATAACCACAGGGTTAGAGACGTCAAGTACAAAGGGTTACACTCTAGAAACTTACTCATGTAGAACTAATGTGGAAAAAAAGAGACAAATAGAACACAAGTTCAAGAACATTGAAAAAAGTAGATTTTATAATTATCAGTGCACTGAAGTATGTGCTTGTGAATTAATACTCAAGAAGTCCCCTTTGAATGGTTGTAAGCTTATATAGATCTTCACTGGCAGATTTTCAACTGTTTGTAAGGGAGATGTGTTTCTTACTAAGCTAGCAAAATGGCAACGTGCAATAGCCTGATGACAGTCTCTACGAATATTCTCAACAAAGATATGGAGGCTGCTAAACATACACCTTCTCTGAATAATGTTTTCAGAAAAATCAATTACAACTTATAAAGTCTGACAGAATACATTTATAACTCACTTATGCAAGATAATGTGCCCACAGAACCAGCCTACTAACAGAGCACAGGTAGCCTACAGCACAACATAGCAAGCCCAATTTGCTATTAGAGTTGATGAAATGGAAGATGAAATACTATACAGGGTGTCCCATTTATTTTGACCACTCTAAATAACTGTTTGTGTAGATGCAAATTACAAAATTTTTCAAGCAAATGTTCTTGAGTCATCAGGGGGACATCAATCAGTATGGTTAACTTCATTGTAGCTTTGTTTTTTTACAAAGATATGAACAGTGATATGACTTTTTTAAATGGCACCCTGTATTTTTTATTTGGTAATTCATTACCTCTCCTAAAGACCTATTGAAAAATGTATCACAGTGTACCATTCACTGAAACACAACATTATTAATTACATAACACAACATTGACTTCCTGAGCCTGGGATCACAAACTCCTCCACTTGCTGGAGTTGTCAGAAAAGAAATGAAAACCAAGTAAAAACATAATACAAAATTGACTCTCTTGTACCATTGCCCAGGAGTAGAACATTCAAAGGTGCTCAAAGTGGTGACCCTGGACACCAATACACTGGTGCGCTCATTGAATGAAAGAATTATTTACTGCTTCCAGTGTTGCCTGCTGAAGAGAATTACAAGCAAGAACGATACATTCCTGCACGTCCTCTGGAGTTGTTGGAATATCGCGATAGACAACGTCTTTAATGCACCCCCAAAGAAAGAAGTCCAGAGGATTTAAATCAGGAGACATAGCAGGCTAAGTAACTGTTCCTCCTTGACCAATCCATCTGGCAGGATACCAATGGTTCAGAACACAACGTGCATACAAGGCATTATGTGCTGGACATCCATCGTGTTGATAGTACATAAGCATCCTGTTTCTTGGAGGCACTTCTTCCAGAAGAGGAGGAAGAATTCATCTGAGGAAGTTGGCATACGCTGTGTCATTTAGACTACCATTGATGAAATAAGGGCCAATAATTGTAGTACCAAGCATCCCACACCTGACGTTAACTCTCCATTGATGCTGATGTTCCACCTGTCTAAGCCATCACGGATTGTCGCTGGACAAATAATGCACTCTCCTTGTATTTACCTGTCCTTTGTTTAAGAAGGAACATTCATCGGTAAATAGAATACTGGAGAAGAAGTTTGGGTTGACGAGGATTTGCTGCTGTGCCCACTGACAGAACTGTACGCAATTCTGGAAATCATTCCCATGCAATTCTTGATGTAAGTGTACATGGTAAGGATGGAACCAGTGATGTGTAAGAATACGATGTACACTTCTTTTAGGATTGCCAATCTTGTGTCAAGCTGTCGTGTGTTCACATGTGGATTCATAGCAATGGAAGCGAGAACAGTAACTTCAGCAGCTTTGTCTGTACGAGTGCTATGACAATTCCATTCTCGTGGGTTGAAACTTCCCGTTTCCTGAAGTGTCGCAACAAAACAAGAAAACATCCATTGGGAAGATGGGTTCTTGTCAGTATACTGCTCTCTGTACAGTTCCGCTGCCTGCATAGCATTTCGTCTACATTCAACAACAACAATAAAAGAAACGTTATGTCGATGCCGTTTGTAGGAAGGCCAGCTTTTACTGTATGGCTACTCTACACAGCAGTATTTAAAAGGACTAAACTACTGCACTAAATGTACCCATACATGAGAAAACAGTATTGCAATTACTGTTCTGCTAACTTACATTCTCCATAGATGAATAGCATTTCTACCTTCTCTTTGTTGGTGTACATTCTACTCATACAACTCTTCAACTCATGACGATTGATGGAATGACGGGTGTGCATTCTACTTATGTTTACATTGTCCTCTGTCAACGTCAGCACGTGAATGTGTTCCATTACCCCGAGTACCTGCACTAAGCACTGGGAGCGTTATGTCGATGCAGTTTGTAGGAAGGACAGCTTTTACTGTATGCCTACTCTACACAACAGTATTTAAAAGGACTAAACTAATGACACTGGGTAACAATGATTTTTTTTCCTTGAAGCTAAAAAGTTTTTCTGGTGTGTTTTTGGTTTTTGATTTCAGGTAAAGTACATAAAATGCATGGTCACATGCAGTTTTGGTACAAACTGAGGGTTTCTGTGAGGTACGTAAAATGTAGCTATGTAATAATCACACTAATGCCAGTGTTGCTTTGGGATGTTTTGCAGTATTACTGGCTACAAAACATTGTTTTATTTCATGCACCAGAACCCAAAAAATTGGCCAAGTAGAGTGCCTAAAGATCATGGAAAAAACATACTGTTCAAGTACTTTACCTCAACCTCACATAACACCTGAAATTCAGAAACAACTGACAGAAATTCTACCAAAAGATGGTTACACTTTCAAATGACATCTTGGGTATTGATAAACTGGTTCAGCTGTATTTAGTCCTTTAGTTTTAGATCAGTATGAGTTTCATGGCACTAGGAGCCACACTTTCAGGTGAACATACAACTAAAATATTAGAGCTAAAAAGCTTGGAACTTGGTACTCAACTTTCATTGCCTGTCAAAATAAAACATGGATAACAGGCAAGTATATCACTGAACAGAACAGCTGGGTGCATGGATTCCAACCCAATAGGTTGGATGAGGGCACTTCTCTACTCTATATGCTATCACACAACAGGGGATATGATTGTGTGTTCTAACTTACTCTTTGTTTCTAATGTAAGTGTTACCAATCAAGCTCCACTTTTGTTCCAGTTCATCTGTCTGAACATGCCTTTGCACATTACATGGCCTTTTCCTTAATGTGGTGTATTGTGTATCTGTGTCATGATTCAAAGCAGTGGTTTCTATAAGGAACTTTTTCAAGAGAGCCTCCTTTTATTTTCATAATCAAAAACACATCTTGACAGACATGTATATGTTGGTTTAAGTGCTTATACTAAGCAACAACTCACATGAACTGCTACGAGTTAAAAAATTGGTACAAGCATTTTGCTTTCACGAATTGCTAGGTAAATAAATGTATACTTGGGAAAATCCCCATGTACCTAACAAATCCTACAAATGAGGTGCAGCAGGTACCCAGAGGTTACTCATTATACACTAACTACCTGAACAATCAGCCACACAATTGGTTCTCAAGCATACATGTTTATGTTTGGGTTTTTAAGACTCCATCTCCTGCAACACACAATGTTTTTTTTTAATTCTTTGCCCAAACATGTTTCACCATGCAAGTGTGACTTTTGGTGTGTTTCTTTTCATATCGGCAATATACAGTGTGTATCAAAAACAATAATTCGATTTGGGAAGTCTATATTTCTGACGCTAATAAACATATACAATGAATTTTGTTTTTTAATGAACGGGAAACTCAAAAAGTTTTTTTCATACCTTTTCAGAGGTGTTCCAATATGGCCCCCCTTGAAATGCACATCATATGTCTAAGTGGTATTCAAATTGTTCCCACACTGCAGCGAGCGTGTCTTGAGTTACAGCTTCCACAGCTGCTATTATGCAATGTCTCAGTTCATTCACTGTTGTTGGTAACAGAGGCATATAAACAGAGTCTATTATAAACCCCCACAAGAAATAATCACATACAGTCAGGTCTGGTGACCTTAGAGGCCAGTAATATAAGGTTGAATCATTTGATCCAGTGTGACCAATCCACCATTCAGTAATCCTTTGATTTAAAAATTCCTGCACTTCCAGATGCCAGTGTGGCAGTGTTGGTAAATGATGGCATTTGAATCAGTCTCCAGCTGTGGGAAAAGAAAGTTCTCAGGCATATCAAGGTATGTGCTTTCTATAACACTGTTCTCAGCAAATAAAAATGGACCGTTCTCCTTTTCCTGTGAAACTTCACAAAACACATTAAATTTTGGAGAGTCCCTCTCATGTTGTACAACTTCATGTGGTTTTTCTGCAATCCGTTTTCTCAAGTTATGACAGTTCACCTTTCCATTTAAATGGAATATTGCCTCATCACTAAACACTAAGTGTGGAAGAAAACTGTCATCCTCCATCTTACCAAGGATGAAATTACAGAATTCACATGTTGTTGTTTGTCACCTTTACAAAGAACTTGTAGTGGATGTTTCATGTGTAAGCGTTGACACAGCATACGCCAGATGGACATTGGGGGCATGTTGAACTGTCAAGCTGCACGGCAAATGGATTTCTGCAGGACTCCTTGTCAAACTATGGCAGATGCATTTGATGTCTCTGTCAGACACTCGGGAATGGCCTGGTGACTTTCCTTTACACAAACAACCTGTTTTTCAGGATTGTTCATGCCATCATCTAATGCTCTGTGCTGTAGGAGGATCCATACCATACCTAGTATGAAAGTCATGCTGAACAGTTATTACTGACCCGCACTGCACAAAATGTAGAACATAAAATGCTTTCTGTTGTCCTGACACCATTTTTACTAGAACTGGAGTGAGTGCACACTGCTGCTACCTAGCAGGAACCATGTAAAACTCAAGAATTTGTTCTTTCCAACAATAAGTCGTTCACACGCATATCTCAAATAACATAACAGTTATGATTTTTTAAAATCAGATGATTCTTATTGATAAACCCTGTATTACAAAAACTTTGGTTGGTTTTTTACTTTAGGCCTGGAAACAGTAACATGTGAATTTTTATTTTTTTGTGATTGTGCACCTGAAACTGCATTAATTTTGAATTCAAAACTAGTGCCACACCGCACAATAACAACATGTAGAAAAAGTGCATGGTGACAGCAGCATAACATCTTTCAATGGTATGGTGACATAAGTTTTCCTAAATCTCGTTTTTGTATATAAGAACTTCTGATACAATGTGAGAGTAAATTGCAAAAATGTGTGAAAAGTAGTGCATTTAACTAAAATCTACAAAGAAACACACCAATTATATACAATATGACAGAAAATGTAAACATACAACTACTACAATTACTCTTGGGAAAAACATACAAAAACAATTACTTTTCAAACAAAGAAACCTATTCTTCTGACTACTTATCATATGATGTGCTGGCAAGCCATATCATACTTAAAAGCACACCAAACCTTACAATCTCATCTTCAAAATTAATGTAGTTTCAGGTCAGTTATCATAACAAAATAAAAATGCACATAGTTCCAGGCCTACTACAGTAAATAAAACTAAACTTTTGTATATTAAAAGGGTGATCACTGAAAATGATGTATAGATATCAAAACATGTCTGAATAAAGATTTAAAAAGGGATAATCATTGTATGAGGGGAATTCAATAAGTAATGCAACACTTTTTTCTGAAGGCAGGTTGATTTTATTCAGGATTCCAATACACCATATTATTCCGCACTCTTTCAGCTACTATAAATCCCTATTTTTAAACATAATCTCCATTCAGTGTGATGGCCTTATGCCACATTATGGAGAAGGTCTGAATGCCTGTGTGGTACTACTCTATTGGGCAATGTTGGAGCCAATGCCTTGTTGCATCAATAACCTCCCAATCATCCACATACTGCTTCGCACAGAGTGCATCAGACAGGTTTGTGTGACCTTGTTATGGTGATAACAGATGCCTCACCCATGACTCACTATGCTTTTGTTCATTGCCAGGTCTCTGAAGACATTCTGCGAGTGCCTATGAATATCTGCGATTCTCTGGTTTTCCACTAAAAGAAACTCAATGACAGCTCTCTGCTTGGAATGCACTGCCATTACAGATGTCATTTTTAAGACTACATATAGTGCCACCACCTATCAGAACTTCATGAAACTGTAGGGGCTGAAGTGGGAATATTCTGTGATGTCCCAGGACAAATTTCACATTTTTTCAACTGAAATTGTCTGAGATAAAAAAAAAAATGTTTTGTGTTACTCATTAAACACCCCTCATATTTTTTGGAAGGCACAATTTTAATAATTAAAGTTAAATTTACAAACAGAGACGTGTTTCAAAGAGGAGCATCCAATCCTAGTAAGATTTGATACTTTAAGTTTGCATTTCTGTTGCCACCCCCGTAGTTTAGCCATAACTACTGAAAGGTAGTCATTGAAGCATGCTTGCTGTTAGCCAACCCCCCCCCCCCTCCCCCTTCCTCCCCAAAAACCACCTGCTTAGGAACCTCACCTCATTGGCATGATTGTCAAAATGTACAGATGACATGTAGTTCATCAAAAGGTATGGACACATTGAACATAATACCCTCTTCCCAGTTAACAGCCAACAGAAATGAAAGGAAAGAAGCTTACATGTTAATGGCAGACAAGAATAAAGAACATTTCTAGTGGAATAATATTTATAGTATGGAGTTTATTAAATCTGTTGTTTTCACAACTCATGTATTATTATGACCATTGCACCACAATGATTTCTGAGCTTCAGCGCTATTTGAAATTACCAAGGCTGATATCATGTCTGTACTCACCATCACAGTCATATCTGCAAGGAAATGTTAGATAAATTTATCTAAACTACTAGTGATGGAAAGAAAATGTGGGTACCTTGTCATGTACTTCTATCTCCTGCAACCTAACAGTAACATGAGATTTTAACTGTGGATCAAGAATTCTGGTAGAATCTCCGAGCACTGTTTTCAGTATTTCAATACAACAGTTCCCAGGCCACTGAAAAACGTTTTTAAGTACACATTTTGCTTGTCTTGATATGTCTCCAATGTATTTAGCAAACAGCCATGGCTCTGGATAATCTGAAAATAGAATCTGCCTTAAGCTTTTAAAACCAAAAACACACTATTTACTGATCACAGCATATCAATAATGTATGCAGGGTGTCACATGTTCACATTAAAACTACTTCATGTGGACAATGTGATAAGTAATTTTATGCAGGGTACTTGAGGTCACTGATATAAAGAAACACATTAAAATTTGTCCAAAAATATGTTGGGATGCACTTGTTTTGTCCCGATTCTCAGTCAATGAAAAGTGGCTTTATTAATTTGTTTAGTGGTCCAACTAGGTCAGGCACTTGCTTGGTGTTATTTTATCCAAAGCATTGTTTTACATCAAACTCAGTGCAAAGTTTTACATGACAAAAATTACTTACACTTTTAACACACAATATTAAGACGACACCACCACAAGCTAAGGCAACATTTTCCTTTGAAAAGTCTAATAATCGTGAAGCAACTCTAAACAGCTTCTGATTTTTTTTTTTATGAAAAATAATACTTTTCTCAAAGTTCAGATAAATAAATATCTATTAGATATAAAAATTTTAACTGTTACATAAGTTGTTGAAAATCACCACCACTCACTTGAATGCATACACTGCATCACATAATACTTATTGTACATGTACTTTTTAAATTACCATGGCAATTTGCACGAGTATTTTCATTTCAGATTCGATGAGTGAAAATAATTTTTTCAATAAAGCACCCAAAGACACAATCTCATGGGTTTAAATCCACAGAACTTGGAGACCAGAGAATTGGTCATCAGTAGCTTATATACTAAAAGGTAATTTTACTCTTGAACAGTATAGTGAACCCACATGTGCAGTTAAAAGTGGAGTGTGCATTTGCTGCAGTCAACTTTTACTTCTTCATCACTTGAGGTCAATACTAAACACTACTGACAAAGGAAAATTAGGTTCCTTTGTTATTTACTGAGGTCCCATTCACAGAATTGGATATCTGCCAAACAGTCATTCAGGTTTTGCACTTACATTCTGTCATATGGGTAAAGCATACATTGTTCATATATTTACCTAACCAATGTTTGTAAACCATCCAGTTGGCCTCCAAATCAATGTTTACTTATCTCAGGGTTCCTTTCAATGAGCACTATTATCTTACAGTGTAATGTGTCCCATACATTATTAGGATTCCGCATGTGCTCATAGACTGGTGTCTGACATGTATTAACTGAAAATAATACTACCCAACTGATGGTTTCAAACAAATACCTCAGAAACATGTTGTTTAATTGTACATACAATTATAACTTTTTTACTACAATAACTTCTTTACACAGCATATTGTTATAATGGTGTAGGTTAGAATAGTCTCCATCCTTGGTACTACAGAAGACAATCTCTTTCTAATTTGTCCAGTGGTTACAGATGGTATGAATTGCAATGTCATCCACGTTTCAGGAGGGATTGTTAGCTATAAATGAGTATGATTTTTATACGCAGACCAGGAATCGAGCAAAAGCAAGTTATTTTGAGCAGCCACTGGCCAAAAGCAGTGCTCATACCACAGCTGTAGTTCTCTTATGCCCATATTCCCATATTTGCTTGCTGTGATGTAAATATTTCCTCCTGGTCTTGCAAGATCACACACACGAGAAAAAATCAAAGGGGGCAGAGCACCTCCAACTTCTCACAGCACAATAAATAACTTTCTAGCCAATTTACCTTCCAGATTAACAGTTGGTATGATTGCATACAAATGCATCAAGGCATTGTACCTCTAATTTCCAGGATTCCTTTCATAAGCATTTCCTCTTCAAATCCTGATTGGTCAGAGTTGAAATAAATTCCTTACTGATTGATGGGATAAGTTTTTTAATCTCATCTACAAGTTTTTGAGCCAATTCCACAGTTTGCTCTGCATTGTCAAGTTGATGCTTTGTTTGACATCTTATATCTTCCAATTCTGTAGCACTGTTTGAAGTTACGCAACCTTCCCTTGAAATCACTGTAACCTAACACACATGCAATTTGATGTGCATAATGTAGTAGGTCACTATCATTCACATCCTGTAAATTCTATGAAGAATGCTTGGAACGCAAAAACACTAGTTTTTGTAACAAGTGCTCCTTGCCCTCCCTTGAATAGCCATAGCTTTTCCTTATGCATTACATGGTCATACTGCTATGGACTTATTCAGTATCTGTTCAGAACTATTTTTTTTACAATTCTGTGGATGATCTTCCATGTATGTACCTATGTTTAGAAAGAAAACACTCCTTAGACAACAACTGCCCTTTACTACGTTTCACTGGAAATGGTATTTGTGGCTCCCTGTCTAACAAGGATGATGAATTACATGGCTCAACAGCTGTTTCAATATTACTTTCACTTGTTATGCATGCATTGTCATCACTGTACTCCTCATGAACACTGTCAACCCAGTCCAGCATATATGACACCACACATTTCACTGAGTCATCTTGCAGAAATGCTAATATTTCATCCGTTACTT
This sequence comes from Schistocerca americana, assembly GCF_021461395.2. Classification (NCBI taxonomy): domain Eukaryota; kingdom Metazoa; phylum Arthropoda; class Insecta; order Orthoptera; family Acrididae; genus Schistocerca; species Schistocerca americana. The sequence goes on from NC_060130.1 coordinate 468,415,068, forward strand.
CTTTCTCACCCTGCAAAATTCCTTGAGTTCCTTTCTGACAAAATGGCAACTGTTGTAGTACATGTAATGCAATGTTTGCTTAGTTTATCAATGTCATTGCTCTGCTTTGTATCATCAGCACTAGCACTGTAGCATTGTTGTTACTCACCAATTAAGCAGTTCAACTACACTCCATAGCCTCATGCTGTGCTTACCTATGGATACGTCCAGTCTCATCCCCCCATTGCCATTAGCAGCCAACATTGTGGTTGCATGGTAGACAATATGTGAGGCATAGAATGCCATTAACATCATTGGCCTTTTGAGACCTCACACTCAAGAGGTTCCCTGTTAGTATGAAATTAATTTATAATGATAAATCTAAGAAAAAAGTAAAAAAAATTAAAAATGAAACAGGAATGATTAAGTAAATGAAAGATAAAAAGCTAGTATACCTACTACCCCTAAACAATCACACCTTCCCAGAGTGATGTTTTTTGCGGTTCCTCCTCCCCGTTATGCTATACCCTGCAGGTTGTTATCATCTATAGAATGTGGAGAGCAGTGTTCGATTTGTGCTTTTACCAGTGGGGGGGATGTCTTAGGGGGTTAGTATAATTATATATGTTACTAGCTTGGACCGTGGCTTTACCCATGGTTAAACAGTTATTTATAAATAGATGTTAATGCCGAAACTCACTATTCACACATAAGCACTATCAGAAAAGCCATCCCTTGTTATATCTTTAAAAGTACATTATAGGTAAAGATTATTTACAGAATCATCTACATACAGATATACGAGGGGAATTCAAAAAGTAAAGACACATTTGTGAAAAGCTGTACTTATTCTGATGATAGAAAACTGAAACATGCGTTATTTTTCTACATAACCTCCCTGGACTTCAATGCAGTTTTCCCGACGTTTTACGAGTTTTTTTACTTCATCAGAAAATACATTTATCGGTTGCATCTGTAACCAATTTTGCACCGCAGCAATGATGTCTTCATCACTTTGAAACCTTCTTCCCTGTAGTGGTTCCGTTAAGGGTCCAAACATGTGAAAATCGCTTGGAGCCAGGTCTGGACTGTATGGTGGATGTTCCAGCACCTCGAATCTCAACTCCTTTATTGCATCGGCTGTCCATTTGGCAGAATGTGGGCGAGCGTTATCTTGCTGCAGGATGACAGCTCTTCGCAGTTTTCCACGACGTTTGGATCTGATTGCAGGTTTTAGATTCATACGCAACACATCACATCCACCATACAATACAGACCTGGTTCTAAAGCCTCGTTTACGCTGGGGCGACATCTTGCAACATTGTGGCATGCTACGGAAATGTGGCATGCATCGTCTTGTCATTTAGTTCTAAATGTTTTGAAATGCTTACCTACTACACAACACTTTTTCAAAATTAATAAGCATACATATTAATAGTAAGACTGTATTAAAAACTTTCAGTGTTTGGCTCCACAAATTTAAATTATATGTGAAGTTTTACTCCAGTGCGTGGGAAATAAACATCCCAGGTTGGGATGCATAAACTAAAACAAAACCAGAGGAAGGGATGGTCTGATGCAGAAGGGGGTGGGGGGAGGAGGGGGGGGGGGGGGGAATCCCCCCCATCCCCCCTGCAAATCGCACACTGGTGGAGAGTGGAAAAGTGGACTCCAGGTGACAGACATCCATGAGCAGATGGGATAATGTCTTTTCAACTTATCACACATTAGTCGAGTAAATAACGGAAAATTAGGGGAAAAAAATTGTGTAGTCGCAAATTTTTGTACAGTGGTAAGGGGGTGGGGGAGTGTCAAGAACAACATACTAAAAATCTCCAATGGTTGAGCACGAGTGTTGAGGTGGGGAGGAGGTGATTACCGTATTTACTCGAATCTAAGCCGCACTCGAATCTAAGCCGCACCTGAAAATTCAAGGGGAGAAAAAAGTTTTAGGCCGCACCTCCAAATCGAAACAAAGTTGGTCCATTGTAATATGAGACACAATTTAGGTCGAATGAATGACGATGCAGCTACAGTAGTTTGGTTCGAGTCGTAAGCTTAGCAGTTAAGCTTTACCAGGTAGCCATTGCTATGCGTCAGGCGCTCCATCCGTACTTATACGGGTACCCTTCCTTTTTCACGCGCTTCGTCTGGTTTGAATCGATTGCTTATTTTGCTTTGATCTGATCAGTGCCGTTTTTTTTGTTATAGGTGTTTACGCCACTCTAAGCTGAAAATGCATTACTGTACTGCGTCATGCATTGTTTGTCGCATTCTGATAGTTCGTGTTTACGGCCTGTCGCCGCTCGCGGCATGGCTTGCTTTTGTGCGCGCTACCGCCGCTTACAATAATAAAAAAGAGAGGAACTGTCTCATAACCGAAACAACGGCAAGAGACTGCTATTTGTTGTTACTTACACTGCTGCTTTCTTTGATAATGATCAACAAGAACCAAATAATAGACTGCGTATGATAGAACATAGTTCTGAACGAGAGTTAGTCGAAAATTTTTCTCCATTTGAAAATCTTTGCGGCCGCTTCTTTAGTACATCAAATTCTGCACAGAAATTAGAGTCACATTAGATTTAAAAATCTAGTCAGTTCCCGTACTTCATTTCTGACTGTGTCACTATTAGGCATAAGAATAATACGAATATAAACATGAAACGATACGTATATTCTTCCGCGTTTGCTGTTGTCTCACTCTAGTTTCGTAGTTTATTAGGCAGACAGGATTTAAATGAGATAGCAGCAAACACGAAAGAATACATGGCAAAATGTTTATATTCGTATTATTCTTATAGTGAAGAGAATACCGCATGTGATTCACATTTCATCAGGTTCCTATTAGCAACCATCTCTTCTCACAGGTAGGAAAAAATTCAGAACGTAAAGTTGGCCATATTGACAAACATCCCAAACAGTCTTGCCAGTCGGATTTTTGTATTACATTGAAATTCTGCTACATTCGAAGATGAACAATACGGAATTTGTATTTACTTCGTTGAATAATGTATGAAAATGCAGTGGTCGAAACTCGGGGCGGAGAAAAAAAGCTCGTCTTCCACTATTTTTTTTTTTTTTTTTTTAAAGATTTATTTACTGACGCAGAGGTTTTGGCGCCAGTATTTATCTTTGTGCCTACAGAGCATGCCTGTGTAGCACTACATATATTCGACGGCACAAGTTAGCTGTGGCGGCACCTACCAACATTTTTCAGAACTTCCGCTTGCTTTGCACTCGATTCTAAGCCGCAGGCGGTTTTTTGGATTACAAAAACCGGAAAAAAAGTGTGGCTTAGATTCGAGTAAATACGGTAAATGTCACTGATTTACATTTTTCTTGAGTAATTTTTAAAAAAGCAACTACTGTTGAACTACATTAAATTTCCTACAAAAAAGGACCTCTCCATTTTTCTGTAGGATTAACAGTTTCTGCATTGCAGGGGATAGAAAAATCATAGATTGTTAAAAATTGTTTTAATGGTATAAAATTAATGTTTACTGTTAAATGAAGTGGGTTAAGAACAAATATCAAATGTGTGTACCACTTCTAAGTGCATTAGAACCATATTAAATCTGGCGGAGGGTGGGGGGGGGGGGGGGGGTAAGAGGGTGAAGGGGAAGGGGGTGGAAGGTACAAATGTGAGGGAAGGTAGGTCTCCAGATTGTGATCACGCACTTCCCTCCTTCATAGGTCTGCAAACAGAAGAGCACGAAAGCAATTTCCCACTCCATCTATCTCACTACATCACAAGAAGCAATTACAAAGTTATATCAACACTCCACAGTGTTCCTTATGAATCAATGGCATGCAGGGCATGTTTATTTTCCACAAATGCATTAACACTACATGGGATAGGGATATGAGTTACTAATTATACTAATACATGAAACACATATGGACACACTGTAAATAAATCTTTGCACTCTGATCTATACTGCTAGAAGGTAAACTGATTCTTCTCACCCTGTATGACAGCTGTAGACTTCTTTCAGGAAAGATAACGTTCCCTATTGCAAGCTGCACTCACTTTTTATTTTCCAGATAGACTGTCACTCCCCAGCATTTTCTGTCCAGTTCTCTTATGTGACTAGATAAGATTGCTGAGCTCATGTTTATATAGTAGAGTTATTTTCACTTTACTAAATGAGTACTTGCAGTTGTTAAGTGAGGTATTATGTAAAAGGTTCAAATGACTCTGAGCACTATGGGACTTAACATCTGAGGTCATCAGTCCCCTAGAACTTAGAACTACTTAAACCTAACTACCCTAAGGACATCACACACATCCATGCCCGAGGCAGGATTTGAACCTGCGACCGTAGTGGTCGCGCGGTTCCAGACTGAAGCACCTAGAACTGCTCGGCCACACCGGCCGGCTCGGTATTATGTAGAAAAGTTCAACAGCTGGAGCTGTCAACTGTGTCTCATGCTGAAGAGTCTGTCCCAAGTGCAACATGCTGTCAACAAGTATTTGACGATGGTGATTTCATTGTCCCCACTGTCAATGGCAGGAATATTTTTCACAGAATTAGAGGCATCAAATTCATTACCCCAGCCTCAGCTATCCCAACATCTGAGGAGGCTTGTATTGTCTCCCTCTCCAGCAGAAGTAGGTCACCTAGGAGTTATGGATCTTCAGATATTTCAACGTAAATCAAGCAATGTGTTACAACATATTACTCTTCTGGACTAGAACATGATCAATTCCATTCCATCAGACATATTTACACCTAGGAATATATACAGTGGATTGTTGGTAAGTTGCTCAATTAAAGTAATGCATATCTGTATGCCCGGAAATCCCAAAAAGCAGGTTCAGCCACCTAATTGGGAAGGTTTTCCTTATCCTCTGGACCCACAGGCACCTTTCCTTTGTGAGGTATGAGAGCTATGTATAAATGTATCTGTTAAGCGTAGATGACTGTAATGGTGATTTCTCTAAATGGCTCCAGGCAAATGCTGGGATGGTTCCTTTAAAAGGACGCTACCAATTTCCTTCCTCGTCCTCAAAAAGCAACCCAAGATTGTGCTCTGTCTCTAATGACCTCATTGTTGATGGGATGTTAAACCCTAATCTTCCTTCCTGTTTCTCTCACTCTTCCCCAATTATTGCTTTCAGGTAGAATTTTCTCAGTTACCTTGATTAAATATCGGTGCTGCAAAATTACTGAATGAATTGCTAAGTGAAATACCACTAGTTTAAAAATCAATTAATTTATTTGGCGCACTTTAGGAGATATCTATCATTGGATAGTCTGGAAACCAAAATACAAGTGACGCAAAATATAGAAAGGTATACAGAGCAACACAGCAAGAGTACGAGCATTACAAAGTTTCATCATAATGAGAGCTGACATAAACACCATAATCACCTAGGTATTGAGATGCATAAAGACATGTTACAGCTGATATGGCACACTAATTTCAAAACTACATCATGCTTTCTAGGCAGACAATTTATGCCATCAGAGGACAGTGAAGCATACATGGTGGTGCCACATAGCGGCAAAAACAGAATGATCAATTTTAATTTATTTACATAAAAAATGTTGAATATAAAACATAACTTTCAGAAACTGTATGTCAATTCTCATTATGATGAAACTTTGTAATGCTTGTACTCGTGTCACGTTGCTCTGTATACCTTTGTATATATTCTGTTGTTTGTATTTTGGTTTCCACACTATCTGATGATGGGTACCTCCGGAAATCCATCATATAAAGTCATTGGTTTTTTAACTAGTGTCATTTCATTTAGTGACCAATTCAGCAATTTTTCATCACTCATATTAATTTACAATATGGTTGCATTCTTCCTGCGTGGCTTTTTGTCACAAGTACAATTTATTTTCAGTTGCCTCTTAGGTAAAATGGAAATGATCGTACGGCATAAGGGGCCGAGAGTTCTCAGGCGGGATGCTTCTTAGGTTTTGTAGATTGTTGTACCATACTGCCCTTAAATCTCTACAACTTAATCATTTGAGTGGCATTGCCATCCTCTGCATTTCCTGGATCACTGCAGTGGCTTTTTTGACGAATCACATCAACGTCAAGTCAACCACTGTTACGGGACATAGTTCTAAAGGTAGACCTACAAGATCCAATAGTTAAGTTGGATAATACCTTTATTAATAATTTGTCTACAATATGTTAACTGTATCTGTCACACAAAGTATTAAAAGTTATAGTCACTGATTGTTACACCTTTTCCCACTGCCAATGACACTATCTTGCTGCAGGCATTCTGATTGACTAGACGACTAGAGTTGATCAATATCTGAGAATATGCTAGCTCTGTGTTTAACAGTAAATATAAATTTTATACCATTAAAACAATTGTAAGCCTAATTCCTGTATTATGTCTCACAGCTCTATCCACCTTTTCTATAATTTTTGAAATTTTCTGAGTGGCTGCGATGTATCTCATTCCATTTTGTCTGAGCAATCTTTTATTCATTTACTGGTATCTAGCATGTAACACTGTGGTACTGGTAATCTAAAACTGAAAAGGATTCGTGTATGCATTGTAACAACCTCACTGCAGACAACACTGAGATTCAATATTTTGCCATGTCTATCATACATTTCTCCAGTGTATACCACAGTTCTCTTATTCCCATTGCCAAATTTCTTAATTTTAACTGGATTCTGTAAATGAACGATGGAGGTGGGAAGATTATCATTCTACCAACAGCATGGGCAATTCTGACGTCATGTCTGGAAGCTGTCATTAAGGCATCTATTTTATTGTTCTAGCATCATTCAGTCTGATTGTGTTTTCAAATTCGTTATGTCTTTGCAATGGACAGAGAATTTCTTCTTTTTATGTTTTATACGACTTTCATTTTTTCTGTCTACATCTACTGTATCTGCTTCTGTTGTTATTTCCATACTCCTTCCTACACAGTTCATTGTCTTCTACTATGCTTATTAATTCATGTACACATAATGGCAAGATTACACACTTATTTATTCTAAGGTTCATATTGTTTTTCTCTTGTTTACCTGTGATCTGTTCTCTTCTTCCAGAACTGAGAATCCTTCTTCATCAGAGTTGATGGCAGAGCAAGACGATTTTTATTTGGAAATGTAAAACACAAAAAATAGCAGATATCTAAATGCTATCTCTTGTTTACCTGTGATCTGTTCTCATCTTCCAGAACTGAGAATCCTTCTTCATCAGAGTTGATGGCAGAGTAAGACGATTTTTATTTGGAAATGTAAAACACAAAAAATAGCAGATATCTAAATGCTATAATGGGTGGTTCCTCTGACAAAGAAAGTGTCATGATCACCCAAAGGAAAACCTGCAGCCAGGTGACTAGCACAAGTTTTGGTGTTCTCGTAAAGATAAGTCAATTTCGATTATAATAACATTTAGTTTAGAACTGATTACATCGTACATAGGTGTATTTGTGTGCTTTTTAAGCATACCATTAAAGGTTTCATTTCTCTTTATGTAATATAGCAGAAAATGCAAAAAGATCGTACAGTGATGTTATAGTCGTATTTTCCATTTACGTTTTGCCGCAGAAAATCTATAGAATTTCATTTAATTGTTCTTCACTCTCTCCAGCAATTTAACTGTATTGTACCTCCTCATTATTTAACTCACATTTTCGGAAAGTAGCGTAAAGTTTAAGTTGTTGCGTCAGAAACTTGACACTGTTGTTTTTGTTTACATACAGTTGTGTATAGGCCATGTTTGTGGAATCTTATTTTCGTGTTTATCTGTAATTTAACTGACTTATTCTTAATAAACTATTACGTTTATCATGAGTGAAAAGTGCTTGACGAGCTGTAGAATTGTTAGGTTGGGGCTTTGGTGAGACGGGTGCTGTAGTTCCTTCCATGTGGGTGACTGTAGTGACCTGGGAATATAAGTAAGTAAATGAGATTCATCAGTGGTTTTGTAGGTTATGTAGTAGAGATAGGATGATACTACAACAGGAGGGTAAAACTGCCGCCCTTCAGGCTGAGTTAGACATGGCCAGGGGAGATCTTGACAGGTTAAGGAGGGAGAAGGGTAAAGAGAGGTGGGAAGTGGCAACTGGCAACAGAAGGAACAGGCCTAGAACTTTGTCTGACAGCTTTGTGATGAGTTTGGAAAATAGATTTGACATGGTGCTTCAGTTAGAAGCTGGTAAAAAATATGTAAATGTCATGTGACTAGGGCCACCCATCAGGTAGGCTGTTCGCTGGGTGCAAGTCTTTCGATTTGACGACACTTCGGCGACTTGCGCATAGACGGGGATGAAATGATCATTATTAAGACAACACAACACCCAGTTCCTGAGTAGAGAAAATCTCCGACCCAACCAGGAATCAAACCCGGGTCCTTAGGATTGACATTCTGTTGCACTGACCACTCAGCTACCGGAAGTGGACAGTTAGAAGCAGCTGGACCTCAAGCAGTTGCAGGTGTAGACAGGGCACATTAAACTTTCAGCAGTAAATTGAAAAGTAAGAATATAGGGAAATCAGTAAAGAGAAAGAAAGTGTTGTTGTTAGGTAGTTCCCATGGAAGAGGTGTTGGTCAACTTTTGCAAGATGAACTAGGATCAGAATACCACGTCACCAATTTTTTTAAACCTAGTGCTGGTCTGGAGCAGGTGACAGAGGCATCAGGATTACTTTGCAAAGATTTCACTAAGGAAGACACCGTGGTTACAGTGGGTGGGTCAGGTAACAGTACTGACAGAGAGCCTGGGTACAGTATAGAGTGTGACCTGGCAAAGATTACATCAGCATTGAAGCATAATAATGTTGAGTTTGTATCTGTTCTTAAGCACCATGACCGACCTCATTTGAACTCTTCTGTCAGGAAAGTTAATTTGGACTTGGACTGACTGCTTATGTCGGGTGCAGGGTCACACATTGGTGTGGTTCCTGTTGATTTTCTCAATAGGTGGGATTATACTAGGCAGGGCCTTCACTTCAACAGGAAAGAGAAGTGTAAACTGACTAGGAAAATAGCAGGAAAGTTAAAGGGGAGATTTATGGCATCAAAATATTCGAGTACTGAGAAATAAAATTAATGAATTAATTATCTGCATAGTTGAATTAGAGTCCCCAAACAAAGATGACATAATGTGCCTCTGGGAACATCATGTGACCACTGATATGGAACTTTTAAGTGTTACAGGATTTAGGTTAGCATCTCAGTTTTGAGGAGCAGAAATGGAGAAAGGAGGAGTTGCCACATTCATTAGGAACTGCCATAAATTTAAGAAAATAGACATTCATAAATTCTGCCTAGAACAGGACACGGAAGCATGTGCAACAGAAGGAGAATTTCATAAAAAATCCTTCATAATATTAAGTGAATATTGAGCACCTGCAGGTAACTTTAATCTGTTCATAAACCACCTTGAAGCAGTACTGGCCCATTTAACAACCAAAAACAGAGAAATAGTGGTTGCTGGTGACTTCAATGTAGATTTCCTTAAAGACTCTCCCAATAAGAACTTATTTGAGTTAGTAACACTATCATTCAACTCAGTTTCCACTCTAAAGTTCCCAACTAGGGCAGCCAACTGCTCACAAACAGTCATTGATAATATCTTTATAGAAAAGTCCAATGAACAAAATTATATTACAAAACCAATAGTCAATGGCCTCTCAGACCATGACACGCAGTTTCTTCTGTTAAATGTTAATACTGAACAGGACATAAATCTGTTAAATCTTAACTCAAGAGGGTAATCACAATAAGCCAAAAATTGATTATTTTAGGACACTCCTCAGAGAAACTCACTTAAGTGATGTGTACAGTGCTCATGGCATGAATGAAAAATATGACACTTTTGCTAATAAAGTGATTACCTTATTTGAACACTGTGTTCCCCCAAAACTACCCAAAGTTAGTGCAAAGTCTACAAAGAAGCCATGGATTACTCAAGGAATAGAGGTATCTTGTAAAACAAAGGGAAAACTGCGTCTGTCAATCCAAAACAGTTCTGATGTTGATGCTATACCACATTACAAGAAATACTGCAAAATATTAAAGACTGTAATATGGACATCAAAACAAATATATTAAATGGAAAAGATAGTCATATTAGATAACAAACTAAAGACAATATGGGATACAGGGAAGGAGGAGACTGGTAGAACCAGACATGAAGAGGGACAAATAGCATTTAGAGTAAATGATACATTGGTGACAGACATGTATAGTGTTGTAGAAATTTTTGACAAACATTTTATAACTGTTACTGAAAGATGGGGTTGTCAGGTTCTGTAGATGCTGCCATGGGATACCTCAGACCAGACATTTCAAGTAACTTCCATAATATGAATCTGACCCTCACTACCCCAGCAGAAGTAATGTCCATCATAAAATCTTTAAAATCAAAAACATCTAGTGGGTATGATGAAATATCAACAGAGTTAATTAAAGAACGTGATTCTGAGTTAAGGAACATATTAAGCTATCTGTGTAGCCAGTCATTTATCAGTGGAATATTTCCTGAATGGTTGAAATATGCTGAAGTTAAGCCACTGTTTAAGAAGGGAGATAAAGAAATAGCATCAAATTTCCATCCAATCTCACTTTTGCCAGCATTCTAAAAAAATGTAGAAAAGGTAATGTACAATCAGCTCTATAACCATCTTATCACAAATAACATACTTTCAAAGTTGCAGTTCAGATTTCTAAAGGGTTCTGATAGTGAGAAGGCTATCTACACCTACAGTGAAAATGTACTTAATTCATTAGACAAAAAATTGCAGGCGACTGGTGTATTTTGTGATCTGCCAAAGGCATTTGACTGTGTAAATCACAATATCCTTTTAAGTAAATTAGAATATTATGGTGTAACAGGAAATGCTGCAAAATGGTTCAAATATTATATCTCTGGCAAGAAACAAAGGGTGTTATTAGGAAAGAGACATGTGTTAAGCTGTCAGGCATCACCCAACTGGGAACTAATAACATGTGGGGTCCCATAAGGTTCCATCTTAGGGCCCTCACTTTTTCTTGTGTATACCAATGATCTTTCATCAGTAACATTACCAGATGCCAAGTTTGTTTTGTTTGCCGATGATACAAACATTGCAATAAATAGCAAATCAAGTGTAGTCTTAGACAGATCGGCTAATAAAATATTTGTGGACACTAATCACTCGTTCCTAGCCAATTCTTTGTCACTTAACTTTGAAAAAATGCACTACATGCAGTTCAGAACTAATAAGGGGTCTCCCACAAGTGTATGCCTAACGTATGATGACAAGCAGATAGAAGACGTGGACAGTGTTAAATTCTTGGGATTACAACTTGATAATAAATTCAACTGGGAGGAGCACAGCATAGAGCTGCTGAAGTGTCTAAACAAATCTCTATTTGCAATGCAAACTCTGTCAGACATAGGGGATATAAAAATGAAAAATCTGGCATACTGTGCTTACTTTCACTCCATAATGTCACATGGGATTATTTTTTGGGGTATTTCATCAAGCCAAGCTAAAGTTTTCTGGGCACAAAAATGTGCAATAAGAGTTATATGTGGTGTGAACTCAAGAACATCCTGTAGAGGCCTGTTTAGGGAACTAGGGATACTAACTACTGCTTCCCAATATATTTATTCCTTAATGAAATTTGTCATTAAAAATATATAACTTTTTCAAACCAACAGCTCAGTTCATGGAATCAATATGAGAAATAACAATAATCTTCACAAGGATTTAAAGTCACTTACTCTTGTACAAAAAGGTGTGTATTATTCAGAAAGACACATTTTCAATAACTTTCCAGCAGCCATAAAAAGCATAACAACCAATGAA